>NC_139637.1:16764660-16999660 GCF_964638095.1 Poromitra crassiceps
CACAAAATATTTACACAATGAGATTCTTGATAATGTCGATATAATGACTAAGTGGGTAAAGGCAATTAATAAAACACCTAGGAGAGCGTGGTAAGTCCAGAAAATGACATCACTTTACTGTAATGCAGCCTTTAACAAAACACTTATGCCATAATACGATATTTTGATATCCAAAATCTAAGACAATATCTAGTCCAGGGGTACCCAAACCTTTTTAAGATGAGAGCTACTTACAAAAAATAACAATATTTAGTCCAGGGGTACCCAAAACTTTTTAAGATGAGAGCTACTTACAAAAAATAACAATATCTAGTCCAGGGGTACCCAAACCTTTTTAAGATGAGAGCTACTTACAAAAAATAACAATATCTAGTCCAGGGGTACCCAAACCTTTTTAAGATGAGAGCTACGTACAAAAAATAACAATATCTAGTCCAGGGGTACCCAAACCTTTTTAAGATGAGAGCTACTTACAAAAAATAACAATATCTAGTCCAGGGGTACCCAAACCTTTTTAAGATGAGAGCTACTTACAAAAAATAACAATATCTAGTCCAGGGGTACCCAAACCTTTTTAAGATGAGAGCTACTTACAAAAAATAACAATATCTAGTCCAGGGGTACCCAAACCTTTTTAAGATGAGAGCTACTTACAAAAAATAACAATATCTAGTCCAGGGGTACCCAAACCTTTTTAAGATGAGAGCTACTTACAAAAAATAACAATATCTAGTCCAGGGGTACCCAAACCTTTTTAAGATGAGAGCTACGTACAAAAAATAACAATATCTAGTCCAGGGGTACCCAAACCTTTTTAAGATGAGAGCTACTTACAAAAAATAACAATATCTAGTCCAGGGGTACCCAAACCTTTTTAAGATGAGAGCTACTTACAAAAAATAACAATATCTAGTCCAGGGGTACCCAAACCTTTTTAAGATGAGAGCTACTTACAAAAAATAACAATATCTAGTCCAGGGGTACCCAAACCTCTTTAAGATGAGAGCTACTTACAAAAAATAAAACTAGTCGTGAGCTACTCCCCCCCCCCCCCCCCCCAAGTACATATTTAGCACATTTTAACAGTATCGTATTATTTATTTAACATTATTTAATAATGTTAAATACTGTAGATACTAAGTTAACTATACATGAGTGGGATTTAGTTTATGCATTAAATGTATTTATTTTGAATAATCCATTTTGGATTTCTTGGGCGAGCTACTTGATCGATGACCCGGGATATACCGGTAGAGCACGATCTACCTATTGGGCACCCCTGATCTAGTCTCATATCATGATCTTGATATAATGTCGCTATATTGCGCAGCCCTACCTCCTCCTCCCTCTCCTCATCTTCCTCTTCCTCCTCCTCCTCTTCTTCCTCTTCCTCCGTCATGGGGGTGCTGACCTTGTCTTCCCTGAGCGACACCTCCTCTGCTTCTGCGTCGGATTCCTGAGTGCGTGGACTCAAACTGCGAGGAGTGTCCACCTCTTGTGGACTCAGACTGCGCGGAGTGTCCACCTCTTGTGGACTCACACTGCGAGGGGTGTCCACCTCTTGTGGACTCACACTGCGAGGGGTGTCCACCTCTTGGTAGGACTGCGTATTGGCAAGAATCTGCCGATAGGACATGTATCACGATACAGGGGTTACAATTCAATACATTGCGATATCAGTGTTTCCCATGAATTAGCTAGGCCTGGGGTGTACACACTGTTTTGAATGGGGGGCAGATGATATAATGTGAAAATAGCTGGGGGCCAGCTGCTTTCACGCATCACATGGGTTATTAAACACATACAATACAATTGTAGTCTAAAGCTGCTTTCACATGATAAGCGATCTTCTCTTCTCTCACTGTGAGGAAAGGTCAGTGGTAAGTAGGTCAAAGTTGAAATAATTTGAACTTTAAGCGCAGCGCACGGTGGCAAATTTGAGCGGTGCGCGCGACGCCGAGGGTATCGCTGCCGCCTAGTTGGGATGCACTGCTCCCCCCATAGGAAAACAACGGTACAGCGGGCGGAAAGCTAGTTTACCGCGGATCATGTTTGGGGGCTTAAGGATTTTTTTCAGTGCCATGATATTAGTCCTTAAATCAATAGTTCAATAGGCTGTTTCACTTTATCCACCCGTTCATCGCTGGACAATCGCTGGTATGAATTATGCTCGTAAAGTCATTGAACTCTTTCATAACAGCGACGGTCTCTTGGCAAATGAGACAAACTGTTTCAGCTGTTTCAAAGTGGCGGCCCTCGCTGTCAACTTTACGCTTCTTTGCCGTGGCCATGTCTGCCACCCAGTGGGAAGTGTCTGTTGCTAGGCAACTGTTTGTTTGCTGTTTACCGTCTGAAAACATTAGTTTCCGGCTGCGTATAGTTCCTACTTGGTGCTCGTCTACAAACTGTATGATAGGTGGTCGTTAGGTGAACGGAAAAAACACAAAGTGAACTTGCTCGATTAACCAATACTGTGTGGAGGGCCACATATACGTTGAGAGACAAGGCGGGTGCCATTTAAAATCCGTCTACAGACTGCAATTGGCCCCCGGGCCGGACTTTGGACATGCATAGACTATGGTGGTTTGTCCCAACATTGCCTAATTTGTTCATTTTGTCCTCAAAGTGCACCAGATTGATACATTTCAATTTAAAATGCACCAAATTTGTTTACGGGGGACCATGCCCCCGGACCCCCTTAGAGGGTCTGAGGTCCACCCACTACAGCCTCACTTATCCTTTGGGAAACACATATTGCGATTGCGATACTGTAAGCAAGGAGATATATTGTGATTGTTTTACCCATCTAATTTTAGGGAAACTGACGTAGTATAAAAAACAAACCACCATATAATGCATAAAATATGAGTAAAAAAAGTTGTTATGTTGCATTACATGGCTTTGTTTAATACTCCAATCACGGCATTCTACGCTCAATTATTTCTGTATAGCAGATCGCTGTTATGAATAGCAGACCGCTGCGACACAGTTCTGGAGGACCACGTCCAGTCAAATCAATCCACAGAAAGAAGTCTGGTAAATGTAATGGTTAATTTAGCTCATTCATGACACTCGTTGGCAAAAAAAAACGTTTCCATAGCTTTCTTTAGTAATTACCGTAAATTCCGGACTATAAGACGCACCGGTCTATAAGCCGCGGGACCAAAATTGACTATTTTTTTCTTCTATAAGCCGCACCGGTCTATAAGCCGCGGGTGTTTTGATGTTTAATTACCATATGAAAGGGTTCGTGCACAGAGAGGAATGTCGGGAAAGAGATCGCTGTTTGGGGAAGCTCCCATTTATTAACATTTCAACAAAACAAAACAAAAGTCAGGTCACTAATCCCCAGACAAAATCACACAACAATAGGCTATATGTGCAGCAAACCTGTAACCAGAGAAGTCAAGTCACTAATCCTCGTCTTCCTCTTCTTCCTGCATACTGAAACCACCAAAGTCCTCATCTTCAGTGTCGGAAACGAACAGGTTCAGGGTGGCTTCGTCAACCACTCTCCTCTCTCCTTCATTGTCACTCAAAACCAACGAACTCCTCTTAATCACTGTCGGCATCGAACAGCCTCTGAAGCCTCTGACGGCCCTCAGCGCCAGCTGTGGCGGCGTCATCCTTTTCATCCCGCAGCAGTCCAGCGTTTTGGAACCCGTTGGTGATTGTGGATGTTTTCACACTCCTATAATATTCCGTGATCTTCCTTTGTGTGAATTCGCCGAAGTTTGTGATTTTCTCCTGGTAGTCGGGAGGGAGTTGTTCAGTAGTTCTCCCCCGGACGGACAGTCCCTTTTGCCCAGGTTACGCGCGGCTGCTCTGTTTGATCGGCGGCTGCTCTCTTTTAATGCGAGATTGACTGCTTTCAACTTGAAAGCTGCGTCGTACCTTCCCCATGGTAAGTGAGAGTGTTGCTTCTACTGCTCGTCTTGTTGTGAATATTCCTTGATCTTCCTTTGTGTGAATTCGCCGAAGTTTGTGATTTTCTCCTGGTAGTCGGGGGAGGGAGTTGATGGTCGAGTGGCCGTTTGCTTACCGTAATTACCATATGTAAGTGGTCACGCACAGAGGGGATTGTCGGGAAAGAGATGGCTGGTTGAGGAAGCTCCCATTTACCGTATTACAACATTTCAACAAAACAACATAACACAACACCACCGTTGTTTATTTTTACAGTGCACACAGTGTCCGCGGTGTGGTGAAAAGAGGGCAAGAGAGGAAATTAAAACAGAAGTGGATTTATAGTTAGAAAGAGTGCTAAAAAAGAGAGATTTTATTTGTATTTTTTTTTTTTTTCTGAAAAAATCCATAGATAAGACGCACCGTTATATAAGCCGCAGGGGCCAAAAAACGGGAAAAAAGCCGCGGCTTATAGTCCGGAATTTACGGTACCGTCATTTTCGGTCATTATCGTGAAATAAACCCCTTCAGGGGGACCCCTCCATTTCGTGTTGAGGGGTTTATTTGACCATAATGATCGGCCTGCTGTACATCCCTTAACACTGCTATCTAGCGGTCTGGGTTTGAAACACAACACAACATGAAACACTGCTGCGAATCTTTGCATGTAAACTATTAATTCAAAATATTTTGTTTTTGAGAATCAATACAGTATCAGAAAACAATATCACAATACGAAGTACAATATATGGTTATCTTCTTACACCCCTACCTCTTGGTGGACTTCCTTCTCCTCCTCCTCCTCTTCCTCCTCCTCCTCCTCTTCCTCCTCCTCCTCTTCCTCGTGCTCCTCGTCCTTGTTCGGCTCCTCTGCCGGTTCTTTGGCCTGGTGGTTGTAGTCCCCGCTGGAGTACTGGTGGTCCGTGTTCTCCTGGCTCACCAACGGTCTCTCTACCTGTGGTAGCAGGTTGCGTGCGTGAGAATAAAACTCATTCATGTAAATACTATTGAAGTTATTAACTGTCTTTTAGTTCCATAAATGAATGAATATCACAAAAGAGTGCGCTCTTTGTTTCTTGACCTAATCTGTGGTTGTTTGATTGCAGTTGCAGTTGCAGGAAGCCAAACCCAAACGTAATTTTGTAACACTGCTATCAACTTTTGGAATAATTTACCTGCTTCAGTGCAAGGCATAAACACTGTGAATGTCTTTAAACGTGCTCTCAAGACTCATCTAAAAAATGAGATGTTGACTAGAGAGTAATTGCAACACCTTTGCTGAGATTCCATTTGTATATATCATATATTTTATGTGTCATTGATAGACAGTTCTTTTTTCTGTTTTTCTTTTATAAAGTACAATTGTGTAATACTAAGGTTTTGATATTTGAAGGACCCCAGTGGAAATAAGCAGGCTTCTAGTTTGTAACTTTAAGCTGCTTTACTGGGCTATCCTTGGATCATTTTACTCTTCGATTTACATATTGTGTACTTTTCTTTTTTACTACTGTATTAATGTAAATTTGTAATGCTTTTATGTATTCTTGATCCGAAATAAACCAAACCAAAACAAACAGTTTAGATCCAGTGCAGTTTTCTTCCTGGTGGTGGCCGGTAGCTTGATATCAGACTGAACTCCGTGGAGTGGGCGGGTTGGAAGGTCTGGACCCACGCAGGGTGGCCGGTGCTGCTCTGGCTCTTCGTCGTCGGTGTTGGCCCTGCTCTTCCCTGCCGCTGTGCCTACCTGGACGCTGAATTTACGACCGCTGCCCTCGTCCCTCTGAACTTTTAGCGCTGACCACCTCAGCCTCTTCTCGCCCGCATGCTGCCTCTCTTTCTTTTGCCTCTCTCTGTTCTCGCCTGTCATTTTGATTTGTTGCCCGTGACTCTGTCGATGTTTTGCCCGGCATCTGTGTTGCACACTCAGCCTTCCTGCGGCCCCGTCAAGGTTCCTTTGATGTTCCAAGTGCCGGGTAGACTAAGCCAGTGGTTCTCAAACGTTCTCACAGCAAGGACCCCCTAAACTGACACTAATTAGACCACAGGCCCCCATTTGATAAGATTTTGTGCCAGGGTCCCCCCATCTGATAAGATGTTTGCTTTTAGATGTTTCAGAAAGGGTATGAAGCCCATCCTATATTATAGAAGGGAGCATGTGGGCAATGTTTGTTCTCTCTCTGTTTCAATTTTTGTCCCGGAGGCATTGTGACATCACTGATGATGTCATCAGTGATCATAAGTCACTGATGATGTCATCAGTGATGTCATCAGTGATGACATACATAGGCATTGTGACATCATCAGTGATGTCATAAATTCATCAGTGATGTCATAAGAGCAAGTGAGCCCGCACAGCGGTCGAGCTTAGGAATCGGCATGCGAGATGCCTAGTGGCCACAATAGTCATACATTCTGTCATTGTGTTACTTATGGATGGAATTGGACAGGATGGACCCCACTTTGAGAGCCACTGGGCTAGGTTGGAGAATAGCTAGATTCTTTGTCATCCTCAAATCTACTCTGTGTTATAAGTTTGTTAAATTTTCTTTATTGATTGTTTTTAGTTACCGTAGATCTAGTGAGACACATTCTCTGTAAAGTCCTCTGAGACATACTTGTGAGCTAGGGCTATATAAATAAACAAACTTGACTTGACTTACCTCCTCCTCTTCCACAGCTTTCCCTCTCTCCTCCAACTCTTCCTCATCCTCATCTTCCTCTGTGGCCTCCCCAACCTCCCTCCTCCCCGTGTCTTCCTCAGGCTGCTCTGATGGCCGGTCCTCTGCCACCAGCGGCCCCAGCTCCACCACCTCCTCCTCCTCTGGGTGCTCCTGCCCCAGCTCCCGCACCTCCTCCGGGTGCTCCTGTGGCTGCCCCAGCTCCGGCACCTCCTCTGGATGCTCCTCCTCCTCCTCTGGATGCTCCTCCTCCTCCTCCTCCTCCTCCTCCTCCTCTGGGTGCTCCTCCACCTCTAGGTGCTCCTGCAGCTGGACGTCAGTGAGCTGTGGTTCTGTCACCCGCTCTGGCTCCGCCTCCTCCCTGCTCCTCTCATGCTCTGCCTCTGAGGCCTCCACGCTTTCCTTCCTGGCGTCGTCTTCGGCCGGAGGACACACTGGTGTTTCTGTGTCTTCTGTTGCCACCGGTGAGCAGTCTGCTGTGGATGCAAAATGTAGAGGGATGGTTAGTGATCGTCTGCACAAAATGGTTTCTCTCTGGATATGAATTGTTTTTAAAGTTATAGTTGGAGAAAGCTTCATTTGAGTTGTGTAACACTAGAAATGACAAGCCAATTTTACAAATGAAATACTTCAGATTTCAAAATAAAGTACGAGAAGGATGACCTATTTTTGTAGGCTTTATCCAGAAATTGCCGCCATTTGGTTCTTCAGTCAGTCTATGGGTGTTTTAGAATGTGGATTTCACTTAAATGCATAAAATAAGGTCTGTGCTTAACAAAAGTTTATGGGAATGCGAATTTGGGTTCAGCATGATACTCTTCACAAACATGAATAACTTGTATGCCTTTTGAAGACTATCATGCAGAACCGAGATTCACATTCCCATAAACGTTTGTTAACCACAGACCTTATTTTATGCATTTAAGCAAAACCCCCATGTTAAATCCCATAGACTTTTCCACTGAAGAACCCAGAAGTATACTTCTGGACTCATTCCTGCGGCTCTCTATGTCCCTCTATGACTTTTCCTACACCACACCCACTTTCTGTACAAATCAGTATGATTGGAGTTTCAAAATCATGAATATAGTACAGTAGTTCTAATTATAATAAGTATTGCCTTCAACTGACGGCTTCTTGGCTTTCTCTCAGACCCCAAAATCATTTGGCCTTTCGAGTGTTTTGGCAACAAAACACTTGGATTATGCTGCATGAGGTGTTTGGAGACATTTGCTGGACATTTTCTGCTTTGTTGAGCTATGACAACATGGCCCTCTTTTAACGTCAATAGTATGGGAGATGGCTGAGATGGAACTTAATTAACGTTTAACTAATTAATTAACGAATTAAGTTAATTACTTAATTCATTTTCATTTTGGAGTGGACGATGCCTTTGACTCACCTTTGATCGACTCTTGCCTGCTGTTCACATTGTTCTTTTCTTTGAGGTGGTCTTCCTCCTCCTCCTCCTCCTCCTCCTCCTCCTTGTGTTCGGCCTCGCTGCCTGCGTCGCTGTCTGCGTTGGAGCCTTCCTCCGGCTCCGCCCCCACTTTGACAGCCTGGTTCCTCCTCTTGGCAGCAGACTGGTTCTCCTCGGCCTCCGCCTCCTCCAGTTTCCGTTTCTTCACTATTGGGCATCCCAGTGCGCTGGGGAGGGCATGGCATGACGGGTATGAGGATTAAATGTATATTATTATATTATTAAGGTTATATTATATTATTATTATTATATTATTATTAAATGTATATCACTATAAAGTGTAAGTGGCCCTTCTGGTGATGGTGCAGAAAGCGAGTCCTACCTTCTGTGTCGAGAATATCTTCCACTGACATGGCCTTTACCGTTACATCCAGGAGTGGGGCAGCTGCTACTGGACACACAATAAATCAATCAATCAATCCATCTGTTCAATCATCCACACTTATGAGTTATGTCTTATTGATAAACAGAAGAAATCACTCACCTTAACTCTGGCCTTATCTCTTGTCCCACAAGTTCTAAAGGCACTGAGAAGAAAACAGCAGGTGGTCAGAAACGATGCAGAAGAAAGTCTGTTATTTTCAAGTCATACTAGGTTCCGTTTTCTATAACCACATCAATTGAGTTAAAACATTTTACATATTAACTGGTTCTTTTATTTTGAATAGTGAATGTTCATAAAACCTTACTTCTGATTTTGATATTAAATTGCAGATTTGTGTGTGGTAAAATTCATCCTCCTAATACATAGTGATGAATGCCTTAATGCTGTGCTCATACAATATAATAATTGAGTTACGTGAACAATATGCAATAGGAAACCTCTCATGAATACCACTTCCTGCATCACATCATGCTGCAGTGACTGACCTCGGATGCCTTTGGAGCGGGTTCGTGTTCGTGTCTCTGCGGTGTCTTGGCTCATCTGAATAACAGAGGGCAATGAGAGGCTCATTTAACTTCTATACACAATCCATAAGTGACAAAGTGCAGTGCTGCAATATCTCACACGGCGGACTGGATCTGGACTTCACAGTTAAGGTCTTACTTTGATCCTTAGGCCTCTCCTCTTCTCCCAGTTGTTGATCGGCTCCCCCCTGGTCCACCTCTGTCTCAGCAGTTGACCTCTGTACTCATTTTCTATCGGGTCACAGGCAGAACGCATTATTTTCAGTGTCCTTTACTGTTAGCTGATGAGAAAGTATTATTATTTTCCCAAACGAGGAATAGTTTGTGTAGAGAAGTTGTAGCTTCCACTTATTATTTTCTGGATCAAGTACTTAGCAGCAGAACGACACAGAGCAGAACAGTCTGAAACTTTGCTTATATCTTGGCATGTATGACATCACCGATGACATCACAACTGCATTTATGACATAACTTATGACATCATCGATGACCTCGCAATTCCAGTGACATCATCGATGACCTCATAGTTGCAGTGACATCATCGATGACCTCACAGTTGAGTGACAGCGATGATGGTGGTCCAGTCCATGACATCAGCTCATTAGGTCGCAGGTTCGAATGCGGCCCGTGGGTGTTTCCAATGTGTATGGTCTCATCGGTCGGTATGAGAGGGCCTTTTCTACAGTTTGATTTTACTCTAAATGATCCCAATTAGAGAATGTATTAAAATTACTATTGTAATCATGGTTTCACTCCAACCATTATTATGCACACGTGGGGAGATAATAAAGATATACTACAATTCAATACTAAATCAACAACAAATCGTCTGATATGGAGCTGGGTCTGAATCACAGGAGCTCAGGAATGGAATGAGTTGCCTTTGACCATCAAACAAAGCCTGAACCCAAATAGTTTCAAGGTGAAAGTTAGGAAATGGCTCCTTGAAAAAGTCCAGGATTAAACCTAGTACGTCACTATAGTCAAGTAATAGTTTGTTGTATTTTATTAATTTTACTTTTATGATGTAGGTAGGTAATGTTGATTAGTAATATGATTGTGTGATTGTGGTTATCGGTTATGTATATTATGTACCAAGACCTAGGACCACAACGGAAATAGGTATTTGACTTTTTGTGCTATCCTTGACATTTTTATGATGCGTGACTTATTTTTTCATCATGTATTAAATCAACTGTCCAATAAACTAAACTAAACTAAATCAAATGTCAGTCTGTAGTCTAATGTGCATCCAATTCAGGGTAGCCTATGTGACATAGAATTGTTTGAAAACCACAGTTGTTCAATTACTTTGAGGTGACACAGCACATAGCTGCACCCTAAACAGCGGACATAGAAAAAAGCACAATGTATTTAGGTCCTAATAATTTTCCTATTATTGAAATACAGGCCTATAGCCTAATTCAATATGAAGGGTCTGCTTTTCCATTGTCATCGTTTAAAGCGACTTTAGAAAGGATGATGAGGTGGGGGGGTCATGGCAGCTATACTGACTTTAGCATCATATCACCAGTTTGGATCTGCAACACACAGCTGTCTCCAGACTTGAACAACATTACACAAACGCTGTAGAAAGTCAAGTGTAGTACTAGAGTGTGTTCGGAGGCAGCAGCAGCAGAAATGTAGGCCAGACTAGGCTAACCAGGACGAGGCCTCTCTGCTCCCTGAGCTGAGAACACACACATACACACACTCAGGCCGACACAGGCTTCCAGGTTTATAATGCATTAATCAGACTGACTGGAGCCGCCATTGTAGCAGCCGACAATAATGACCGACAAGACGAGAAATAATCGGTTTGAAAAAGCCCAAATGTGACTCCTGGAGAGGAAGAAGCCAGCACAGAAAAGCTGCCGACAGACAGTCCTGCTGTCCCGCCTGCTCGGGCCTGGTCCCTGCCTCGCCACAGCCACTCCTCCTCCGCCACAAATCACCCGCAAAGAGCCTCCGAAAAATACCGATAAACAAGTGTGCTTTCCTGGTCTTTGTCAGAGAGGAATACAGTACCTTACCTTCCGCTCACACTAGTGCTCCTGCTCCCCTCCCCCTCCGCTCCGACATCACCGGGCTGACAGATACACGCTCGCTGCGATCCTCTACTACAATGTCCTCCTCCAACAGACTACCGTATACATTTAAATACACTACAGTACGCAGCATTTAAACACGCTACAATACACGACAGTTAACGCAACAGAAGATCGCGAAACGAGCGCCCTGAGGTGTTCAGCACCCAGGACAGAGCCGCTGTGCTGTGCCAGCCGGGACCTGACTTCAGCACCATGGACAGAGGGCCCTCTGCACTGCCCCCTGCAGGCTGACACCGGCAGGGCTCTGATGTTGTCTCTAATGGAGGCTATGGCTGGGGCCGGTGACAGCCAGGCCAGCAGCACATCATGTGAATATTTAAAGAGCTGCTAAGCAGCTGGGCTACGCAGGGAGAGCAGCCAGTCACACACACACACACACACACACACACACACACACACACACACACACACACACACACACACACACACACACACACACACACACACACACACACACACACACACACACACACACACACACACACACACACACAACCAACCAGTATGGCAGGCATTAGCAACAATGTAGTGGTGATCGTGCACTAGCCTATAGCTAATAATAGCATTGGTGGAAACTAACTAGGGTACATAATATACTCAAGCACTGTAGGTCAGTGGTTCTCAAACTTTTTCATGTCAAGGTTCCCTGAACTGACACAAATCAGATCAGGGACCCCCACGTGATACGATTTGTGCGTTTCGATGTGTTATTACAGAAAGAAAGTGTATGAAACCCATGACCAAAATAGTCATACATTATGTCATTGTGTTTATGGATGGAATGGAATTATGGTGAAAAGAAATGATTCCCTTCATTGCTGGGAACCGCCACAAGGACCCCACTTTGAGAACTACTGCTGTAGGCTACAATTTTGAAATACTTGCACTTTACCTATTTCCATTTGATGATATAGGCTACTTTATACTTCCACTCCATTACATTTCAGAGGGAAATATTGTTTTCTACTTCGCTACATTTATTTGACAGCTTTAGTTACTTTAAAGCTTTTCAAAATACAACACATTGTTAAAGATTAAACCAGTGGATTCCAATATTTTGGCTAACACTAAAGCAGTGTGTAGTCGGGGTCACATTGCAGATGTCTAGAGTTGTAAAGTTTTGTAAACAACTCCACCAAATACTGATTCCGCCCCCCTCTAAACCTCACATGGTTTCATTTCAATAAATGTTCAAATGATCCAATATTTCTGAAAAAATCGGAGAAAAAGTCCAAAAACTGAACATTTTGATCGTTATTATTATATAATATTGTTGTTTTAAAGTGGTAAGCAGAATAAGCAAGAATGGTAATCAGAATGGTATAGGTTTTCTGACATGACTCTGGAAAAGTTGACCATGTAACTTGCTCAGACAGCCAGCGCTGTGTGTAAAGCTGAGTGTGAATGGATGTCAGTCTGTCAGGTAGACAGGGGACTCACCTAGGAAGGTTTTCCACAGCTTCATGTCTGCTCTCTGGACCAACTGTCTGGCTGCCAGTTTCAGCCTCCACAACTCTGGAACAAACTTCTCAGCCAATAACACAGCACAGCCCTCCCACCGGCTCCCAAACCAGCCAATCGCAGAGCACAGCTTTTTTCCTAGCTCTCAGATCAGCCAATGAGAGTGGGGCACACTGCCAGCTGTCCACAACAATAACCACTGAACACAAAGCACAAAGGAAAAGGTGCCTCTGTCTATAACAGTATACCCTCAACCCTAACCCTAACAACAACAATAACTATAACAATAACAATAACAATAACAATAATAATAATAATAATAATAATAATAATAATTATTATTATTATTATTATTATTATTATTATTATTATTTGTATTATTATTTGTATTATTATTATTAGTAGTAGTAGTAGTATTAGTATTATCTTGTATTAGCTGTTACCATGTCAGTCAAGTCAAGTCAGTCAACCAACTCTATTGGCCAGGACAGGCCTTTAGCTATATGCTTATAGATATCTATTTCCAACTCTGTGTGCTAAAGCTGAAACTTTTTCCTTGTGGTGGATGTGTGGGACTGACGGGACAGCATATGCTGTGTCTTAACAGATCTTCTCAGGTCCTGAACCCCCCGTGACAGATGGCAGGGCAGATAATAACCCACCCCCCACCCCCACCCAGGGCATCTGCAGTAGGCTGAATGAAGAGAGGGGGGAGGGGTCATTTCACTTTGACTTTTCACACAAACTTTTAGTTCAAAAGAGAAAAAGATGACAGAATGTATGATCAGTAATAAGTAAGCTAGTGACAATATTATTATTACATTAGTAAAGTAAGAAATTCAGGAAAACTGTTTGAGGCTCTGAGGGACAAAAATGCAAAAGCATTTTAGAGTTTGGAGCCGTCAACTTTAGATGAAACTCTATTGATCCTGTGGGGAAAGTGGGTCAGTAGGCTATAGCAGCAATGTTCAAGACAAAATAGGATTATAAAGAGAGAAGAAACAATATAATAAGAGCAAATATATAAACACACAACTGAACAAAGGGGAAAGTTGGGGGGAAAGATCTGGATTACTGCAGAATATGTCAACACTGTTTTGAGAATATGACTATATATTTTATGTTAAAATGATGTGTTAAATGATAAAATATGTTTGTGCACCTAAAGCCATATATCACAGAGGTACTGAAAACCCCCCAATAATAGTCCATTCATTTTAAAATTATACTTGACTAGCTGAACAGGGCAGTCTAGTCATTACATTATTATTACATACATTATTATTATTATTATTATTATTATTATTATTATTATTATTATTATTATTATTATTATTATTATTATTATTATTTAGTGTTTTATTACATTTAACAATAAGTTTAAAATCCAAATGTGTTCCATATCATTTTGGACCAGCGCACACACTTGAAGGGACCAGATAGGGAGTTGCACAGTTGCCAACTTTTGCTGAATTGCACACAAAACACGCGCACGTGCATGTGCGCGCACACACACGCACGCACACACACACACACACACACACACACACACACACGCACGCACGCGCGCACACACACACACACACACACACACACACACACACACACACACACACACACACACACACACACACACACGTCAAAGCCCCTGATTTGAATAACAAAGGCTGCTCACACTTAGGGGCGGAGTTATCACAATGATTTCCAGGCCACTGAACAACAAGCTGCTGGAGGAGTGAGTGTGGTCGTGTGTGTGTGTGTGTGTGTGTGTGTGTGTTTGTGTGTGTGTGTGTGTGTGTGTGTGTGTGTGTGTGTGTGTGTGTGTGTGTGTGTGTGTGTGTGTGTATCTCCACTGTGTATAGTGAGAAAAGTCCACCTTGGCCCAGCTGTTATTCACCACGATTCTAAAAATGAGAAAAATACATACAAATCAGACATTATATATATTATGTACACATTGGTCTGGATACTTTACAGTACAAATGAGGCCATAAAGTCTTAATGGCTTGTTAGGAAAAGGTTTTGCTCAGACATCCAAAGGTCATTGCACCAGTTTTATTACTTGACATTTGCTTCTGCTGTCTTTGATAATGCTCTAATTTTATTATGCAGAATTCTCTCCCTTATTCAATTTAAAACAATGCCTGATAATTGAGTCCCTAGATACTCAGGTCCATATCCTATAGAAACAATTCACGCTATACTTAGTTATTAGATATTACACATAGATATTCTTTTAGTATACCGTTAAATATGATGTGTTTAACAGATGTGAAACCTCCAGAACTATGGCAGAAATCTCTCACTGCAGCCCTGGCTATCTTTACACATAGTGAGGTTACATAATAGTTACATAAGTTATAGTTGACACTTGGACCTCTAAAAGATTGATGAAGTCTCTGCAGTCATCTTCCATGCAGGAGACCCTCCCACCACTCCCACCCCCTACCAGGCCTCAGTTGGCATCTGTATGTAAATCGGCTTAATGCACAATGCCATCTCCCATTTGCTAAGTTGGAAATTGTCTAAAATTATAGGCAGCTGTCTGCCATGTATGGGAGCAGTTCAAAGAGGACAAACTTCAAGGAGAAAGTAATTGACAGTGAACAAATGTGCAAGATATATTTTTGTAGAAATATCCCCATCCCTTAAAAAAAAACAGAAAAATTCCTTTGCTTGTCATGCATTTATTTTTGCAATTAACTAAAGTTAAAGCCTAAATGTATACTATGCAACTATTTCATTAAAAAACATGATATACACCCATACAAAAGTTCCCCCTCTAAATCAGGGATACTCAACTTGCTTTGCCCGGTGGCCACTTTTGCAAAATGACAGGAGGCCAGGGGCCAGTTAATAAACAAACAATATGATTCTTTTTTGTAGGTTTTTGGGGTGCGAGCCGGAGTTTAGTCTGACAATTTTAACATTTACGATTGTTACACTCTGTCATGAAGCCACATAGCATCATCTGAATCACCAAGCAGGATCTCTCCAAAAAGATATAATGGTTATAATACACACAGGGGGGCAGCGTCTCTGCACATAAACACACCACCACACAATTCTAAATGGGTCAGAAGTGATGCTTTAGAGGGAAAACATTTGTATGAGCGTATAATGTTTATTATTATTATTATTAATAAATAGTTGCATAGTATATCTTTAAATATGTAATTTCCATTGGATAACTGTATTTACAACCCCATAATAAAAAGTCAAAATGTATTTTATTCAATGCAATGAAGAGCCTGCTCAAATGCCTTAAGTGATCTTAAGAAACACAAACATGTCCCTGGGCGACAGTGCGTGGCCATCGGGGGGGAAAGCACCAGCCCGGTGCCCAGCATTTGACCCCTGACCCCACCTCGATGCCTGGTCGGAGAGGTCGGCGCCCCTGGGAACCCTCCCTCTCTCCTCCGCTGACCTCTTGGCAAAACAGCAATAGGATAGCCTGACTTATTTACTGGCTCTGAATGCAGCACACGTGCCTCCGTCCCATGGGCTGACCGGGGGGAGGACAACTTCATTAAGCAAAGCCTTTACAATATTGCACTGTTATCATGTAGCTATTGCTGAGCTGGTGGTCCTGTTCCCTCCCCAGGAATAGTTTGGGTTGGCAGGTGTTGAGGTTCCCAGTGTTTTGTCATAATAAATGACACTCTTGCCGGATGTCCTTATCTCTACTACGGTTTTAATTGAACATTTCGAAAATATTCTTTTGTTCTGTCAGACCTCCTCTTGGTGAAGATATGCATGCTGCAATTCACGTTCTAAAATTGATGATCTATTTAGAAGATAATATTGTTATGGCCTGTGCGGCTGTGCCAAACCTTGGTTACTGTATGTGTGTGTAGTGTCCTCTAGAGAGAGAGTGGCGTCAGCGGAGGACCAAAATGCGAGACTCATTAGCCAATGAACAGCCAGGAAGGGGTCTCGCGCTACTTTTGCATGCTAAAATAAAGCTGATAATGTACAATTTGATTCAAGGGGGAAAAAAACCTTTCAGAGTACAACACAAACTGTTTATGTTGCTGCAACTCGACTCTGCTTAATCCAGGACCTTACTTCCTGGAACTCTTGAGAGTAAAAAACTGGTCCATTGGAGTGAATGGAGATGTCGGGACTCTTCTATCTACACGGCTCTGGGCCATAGTGTTCATCTGGAGTGATGTACAATGACATCGGCACGCCATCGGTATCGGCCGATAAAGGCTTTAAAATTAAATATCGGGCATCGGCGCGAAACAAAGTTTTCTGTCAATATGACAGGCCGATAAAATGATGCTTTTAAGCATCAGCATTAGGGTCCCTAACCCAGGGAGAGCATCATCCAAGCCTATTTCAGTAGGATGAATCTTACAGTTTTGTTAGAAAGAAGGTATTACATAAATAATATAAAGAATATGGTCTGTTGTTCTACATAAGCTAAATTGAAGTAGCTTTATTAATTTGCCCAGTGAATGTGTACATTTTGAAAAGCATTGTATTTATGTCTGCATCTGCCAGACATAAATCATGATAAGAATGAGCAAGATTATTATGTGTTATTTCCACTAGAGGAGAAACCTGATGTTCTCTGAAATTAGAAGGGGGGGGGGGGGGGGAGTGCGCCTATATCGCCATCGCAATCGGCCAAGAGTTGGAAAATATCAGCATAATTATATGGACAAAAAAAATCCAATATCGTGCATTCCTACTCTGAAGACAGAAATGTGGCCTGGCACTGTGGCCTCACAGCCAGAAGGTTGTGGGTTTGATTCCTGCTCCTTGCTCCTTTGTGTCTGTCTGGAGTTTGCATGTTCTTCCTGTGTTCTTTGCTCCATAGGTGGATTGGAGACTGTTATTTGTCCTCTAGGTATGAATGTGTGTGTGTGTGTGTGTGTGTGTGTGTGTGTCTATCCATGTTTGCCCTGTGACAGACTCACCTGTCTCCCTGCTTTCCACCCACTAACTTACTGTACATGCTGGGATCGGCTCCAGCACCCACAACGCCCTGAGTAGGAATAAGCAGCAGTGAATGAATGAATGGATGAATGAATGAATGAATGAATGAATGAATGAATGGAAACAGAAGTGAATCAGTGACCCAGGGATGCCGTTCCAGGCACTTTCAGTTTCACCAATTTTCAAAGTCGACATGAGGCTTTTCCAGGAAAATCCAATTCCTGAAATGAAATGCATTGATTTCAACCCTGCTGTCTCCACAAGACCAGAAGGCAAACCTCCACTCACCAACGCTGAACAACTTTCCAACTTTCAGTTACACCCAAAATAGACTTCATTCATATAATTTCAATTACACATTTCTTGATCATGCAAACTCTTGTGTTTTGAAATCAATCTGTCTCAGTTGCATAGTTATGACAAAAAAAAACAATAATCGTCGAATGGCAGAAAGATCTGGATCCCCACCACAATCTAATAATAATAATAATCAGTTGTCCCCTGCCCGAGGCCTTTCTATCTGGGCACCAAACGTCATGGAAATCTGTTGAGAAGTTTGTGATATCTTGCTGACAGGCAGACAGACGGACAAACTAACAGCCAGGGGAGCTAACTTGGCAGAGGCAGGAAGTGGAAAATGATTAGCGCTGCTGCCTGCAGGCCCTGGCCCTGACAGACACAAAGGATTGAGATGAGGAAATACATGTGTGAGGAAACAGAGGCAAATCGAGGCTCTGTGTTCAACTCATTCAGAGTCCAATAAAACCCTTCTGCCAGGCAGCCAGCGCTGCTCTGCTAGCACTAACGAAGGAGGGAGGGGGGGTAAATGTGCCCCCCCCAACTGACGGGCCTAATTAGCAGAGCTGCTGTGGTCGGTTTCACTGACATCTGCTGCCGGGCCGGGGCCGACGCAAAGAGAGAAAGGAGAGCGCGCCCTGAGGCATCCGAGCAGAAGGACCGGAGAGTCGTAAAAACAAGAGGAGAGACGACACACTGCCCTGCCCTGCTGGAGGCTCCAGGAGGAAGTGCGACTGCTGAGGATCCTATTAACAAATACTGCAGCTATAGGCTGTCTGACTCACTGGGCCTGATGAATGACCACAGCTCTGCTTTCTCAGGAGACAGTTTGTCCCTCACATTTAGGGAATATTAAAGGGATGATAGAAGCTTGTCTGCACGCACGACCAAACCACTATTTCCAATATATGACTGGCAATAAAATAGCACACACATCCTCTGAATGTAAACCAATATACCCCCCTCCCCCAAACGTGCAAAAAGACTGTTTTCAATAGGTTACCATGAACTCCCTGATGCCATGGTTCGGTTTAATTAATTCATGAGGAAACTGCATATATGATTAGACAAATCTCTACAGGAGCACTTTATGTGCAATTTACATTTTTTAAGCAAAATCAAATGCAAATAATAATAATAATAATGAAAAGAAATATTAAAAAACACTGTTATGTCATCAGTAAGATTTCAGAAAGACATAGGATAGTAGAATCTCGCATAATTGTTTAGAAATACTAAATACATAGCTCATAGTGAGTTCTAAGGAAATGGGCTATGGTCTAATTGGCTCATTAAGATAATGAGGCTCCATACTGTTGAATGTAAAAATCCAATAAGCCTCTCTTTGTTGGAGCTGTTTCATTGTGTTAGCGCCCTCTATAGGCGAGGAAAGATTTTCTAGGCCTACGGATGTTAGAGCGGCTACCTGCTGAGCCATGGCATCCATTCTTTATAATGCCACAATATTCCATGTTTCCACTGCAATTTGCCGCCTTGTGTTCTGTGGTAGGCTACACAGTTTCTGCTTATGTTTGGTTTGTCCCACATGCATCGTTCCACAAGGGCATTCCTTTAAATATGAGTTGGATTGTGAATGGAATGCTTTATAGTATATTCCTGTCCAGTCTTAGCCTGGGTAAACCCAGAGTCGTGTATATAGAAGAGTCGCGACATCTCCATTCACTCCAATGGACCAGTTTTCAACTCTCAAGAGTTCCAGGAAGTAAGGTCCTGGATTAAGCAGCGCTGTCGAGTTGCAGCAAAATCAACAGTTTGTGTTGTCCTTTGAAAGTGTTTTTTGTTTGTTTTGTTTTTAAATCAAATTGTACATTATCAGCTTTATTTTAGCATTCACCCAGGCTAGTCCTGTCTGTGTAGTTGAAAGCTTTAGTAGGCCTATTGTATGTATTTGGGGGAGACACACATACCAACCATACACTGTTATTTGAGACCAGACTGTCTTTCGCATCCCTACCCATTTGAAAACGTAATCTATGCGGGTTGGAGTGAATGATTTGAATTGGCGATTAAAATTAAAAATATAATCTTTTGAATCTTATGTGATTTGTCAATAAATTCAGACACGCATTGATTGCTATAATGTCGCTGATTTTGTCACTGTCATACTTGTCCTCTCCTTATGCCCCATCCCATATGTACTGGGAACTGGGGATTTCACGGTTCAGAGGTCAGGAACCCACCCTGTGATGTCAGCTGCCTTCGGATTTCCTTTGGATCTCGGGGGAGCCTCATCAGCAACTTCCAGTCATTTCCTGTTCCTGTGCCACGGAGGTTTCGCCACTGCCACGCACCCTTAGGAGACTGGTCAGCCAATGAAGTTTCATAGCACTAGGCATCTTGCGCGCCCTGCAGGTCGCATACGCAGCTCGCCCGCTACGCGGCCTCGCCCACAGCTCGGCTGCTGCGTGGCCTCGCCTGCGCTATTGGCATGCGCAGCACACAATTACTCAACTTTGCATCACTGATGACATCAGTAACTAACCCTCACTGGAGACATCACAATGATGTCACAATGTCTATGACATCATCAGTGATGTCACAATTGCTTGAGTGTAACAAAAAAATCACAATTGCTCGAGTGACATCACTGATGATGTCACAATGCCTATTACATCATAAGTGCCTATGACATCATCAGTCATGTCATATGGTTTTGGTCAATAATGATGTCACTGATGACATCATCAGTGGCACAACAATTTAAACAAACAGTGCACACTTGAAACAAACAGTGCCCACTTGCTCCCTTTTTATATAATTCCTAGGCTCGGCTAATTCCTCGCCCGGGAATGTTTGACTGAGCTCCAGCTAAATGATCAAATATGGCTGCCTGCTCACCACCCAGGGACTTACAGTTAGGTCCATATATATTTGGACATTGGACACAATCCTCATCAGTTTGGCTTTGTACACCACCACAATGGAGTTAAAATTCAACAATCAAGATGTGCTTTAACTGCAGAATTCCATCTTTAATTTGAGGGTATTTACATCTCAATCAGGTGAACAGTGTATAGGAATTACATGACATGTTAAGGGACCAAAATTACATTTTAAGGGACCAAAAATAATGGACAAATGAGTTCTGAAGCATTTGGTTGAATATGAGCAGATAATATTGCCAGAAACACGTCAGAATTCATCCTGCTGCTGTTGTCAGTAGTCACATCATCAATAAATGGAAAGAAATCAGTTCTATGAACAGCCATACATGCCCACACGTGAGCATCTATGGCTGTCAATGGAAATTGAACTGACAGTCATACATTTCAATTCAATTCTGTTTGGTGGGTCAGAAAAAAATAATGGTGATATTAGCTCCATGTTATTCTGCTGTAGGGATCACAAATCCGGCATATTATTTACTCTGTAATGACATTTTTACTTTATTTTTTATTATAGCAATTGTAAAACGGGAGTCCCGCACACCGTCCAAACTTGCAAATAACAATTTATTCTGTGACGTTTCGGTCACCGACCTTTTTCAAACAAAATTCTAGCAATGCAATGTCAAGATTTAAGGCTGAGAAACAAACATAATCATGCATAGACACAGACTTTGCTAAGACTGAACTTTCATTCATTACATGTTTGGTTGGAGAGAGAGAGGCTTGTTCCCCCTGCAGACCATGGAGGCGCTCTTCAGCAGGTTAGATGCAGCGGTGTTTCTTCAGATTAAATGATTGAGTGAACATTTTCTTACAGCGGTCACACCAGTAGCCCGTTCCAGTGTGAATGTGTTGATGTCTTTTCAGGTGACCTAACTGACTGAACCTGCTCCCACATTGGTCACAGTTGTAGGGCTTCTCTCCAGTGTGAAGGCGTTGATGTGATTTTAGGCTAGCTAACTGACTGAACCTGCTCCCACATTGGTCACAGTGGTAGGGCTTCTCTCCAGTGTGAATGTGTTGATGTCTTTTCAGGTGACCTAACTGACTGAAACTGCTCCCACATTGGTCACAGTGGTAGGGCTTCTCTCCAGTGTGAATGCGTTGATGTGTTTTTAGGGTAGCTAAGTGACTGAAGCTGTTTCCACATTGGTCACAGTTGTAGGGCTTCTCTCCAGTGTGAGTGCGTTGATGTGTTTTTAGGGTAGTTAAGTGACTGAACCTGCTCCCACATTGGTCACAGTTGTAGGGCTTCTCTCCAGTGTGAATGCGTTGATGTGTTTTTAGGGTAGCTAAGTGACTGAAGCTGTTTCCACATTGACCACAGTGGTAGGGCTTCTCTCCAGTGTGAATGCGTTGATGTGTTTTTAGGGTAGCTAAGTGACTGAAGCTGTTTCCACATTGGTCACAGTTGTAGGGCTTCTCTCCAATGTGAATGTGTTGATGTCTTGTTAGGGTACCTAACTGACTGGAAGATTGACCACTCTCTCCTGAGTGAACTATCTGATGTTGCTTTAATAGGTGCAGCTTTGTGAATGCTTTGTCACACTGCTGACAGCGGTGACGTTTCGGTCCGTTGGTTTCTCTCTGTTTCCGTAGAGAAAGATATAAAGAAAGAATCAGGACAGAGGCAAAGTGTGTGTGTGTGTGTGTGTGTGTGTATGCGCTCGCACACGCAACGTCAGTGATTGATATTTTTCTCACCTTTGCTGAAGAATTCATTTTGACAACGTTCCTCTCCTCCTGTCTCTCGTCCCACCAAGCAGCTCTGCAGGTACAGCAGGGTTACACTGATTAATTGGGACAGTCCACATCAATCAACATATCAGCAATACACCTCAGTGTAAATGTGCCAGAATTAGCGCAATTGCTAAATTACATCCTTAGTCCCAGCAGGGCAGGTAGCCTAAACTACACACAAAACATGAAACCGATCACAACACATCTCACAATTACAAAAGACAAATCACAAACAGTGGAATAGCACAAAGAGCCAGTGTTGCCAGGTGGGAAATGTTGAATTATCGTACCTGAGGGTCAAAATGATCGTTTTTGGAGAGAGATCGTACACGAGCAGCAGCCGCTTTCTTCTTCTTCCTCTATGGCTTTCTGGCCATGCTTCCACCACTTATATAGCTTCAGACAGGAAGGATTTATGACATCATTGATGACATCACAACCTCTTATGACATCACTGATGATGTCACAATTTATGACATCACTGATGACATCATCACTGGGACTTTGTGTGTGTGTGTGTGTGTGTGTGTGTGTGTGTGTGAATTTATGACGATGTCATCAGTGGGATAGACAGACAGACAGACAGACAGACAGATATATTATATATCTATATATATAGATATATATAGATAGATAGACTAGGCATCTTGCGCGCTAGATTCCTAGGCTCGCCCGCTGCGTGGCCTCGCCCGTCCGGCATTTCGCCGAGCTGGCCCTGCAGCTCGCATATGCAGCTATGCGGCCTTGCCTGCAGCTCGGCTGCTGCATGGCCTTGCCTGCCCTATCTCCCTCTCTCTCCCCCTCAGTCTCTCCCCTTACAACTGTGTGACCAAATCTCCCCCCCAAAAACCCAAGAACATGCACACACCCAATCAGAGCTGCCATACCCATGGCTCTGCACCAATTATAGAACTGTCATTGACTGGATGATAGCTGATAGGCTTAGGCTACTCGTGATGTTTAACCAATCAGATAGTGATGTAGGCGGGACAGTGTGTGTGTGTGTGTGTGTGTGTGTGTGTGTGAGAGCAACACGTTCTGAGAGAGAGAGAGAGAGAGAGAGTGAGTGAGTGTGAGAGATACTTCTTTACTCTCCTATATTTTTAACTGTATGTGCATTTTTGTTTTCATTTTACACTTGCTTTGGCAATGTATACGTGTGTTTCTCATGCCAATAAAGCCTATTTTAATTGAACTGACTTGAGAGAGAGAGAGAGAGAGAGAGAGAGAGAGAGATGTGAGGTGATTACTCATGTAATTATTCATCTTTTTTGTTTACTCAGACTTCTTTCCTATCTTTCACATGATCTGATGATTGATCCTGATACTGGACAGCCAGCTCATCCTTTATAGCTCTCTCTCTCACACACACACACACACGCACACACGCACACGCGCACACGCGCACACGCGCACACGCACACACGCGCACACGCACACACGCGCACACGCGCACACACGCACACACACACACACACACACACACACACACACACACACACACACACACACACACACACACACACACACACACACACACACACACACACACACACACACACACACACACACACACACACACACACAAAACTGTTCTCCGTTATACTGCCACCTAGTGGCAGGTTTTTATCATAGTACTGCTCCAGGGCAGGCTGAATCGGCTGAACACATCAGGTAAACGAGTCAACTTTATAAGAACCATTTTGACAACTAACGTCTCAGCTGCACACCATTTTGTGTACTAGACTCTGTACTAGTTGGTGCAGCTGGGATGTTAGTTGCACATAACGTTACGGAATTGTTGTGATTTATTCTGCATCACCAGCTGACCTTAGCGTTCTTGTGTTAGCAAGCTAGCTAGCTAACTCGCTTTAGCGTTATTACTCAAGGGGTTAACGTTACCATTGGGGGCACTAACTAAATTGTAAGCGACGCAGTTACAGCGAGTCCATCCACGTGGCTACGTTAGCAAATCAGCTATTTTCGAACGCAGCTAGTTAGCTAGCTGGCCATGTTATTTGCCAGCCAGTGTGCCATCCCCTTGCAGATAACTTCACGCCAAACTCCATTAAAAAAATTGCCAAGATAAATGTTGCCCTGCTTAAAGGCAAACATGCATAACTCCTTAAAATGACTAAAGGTCGTTTGTGAATCTGTAGGAACCACTCTTCAACTCGGCAAACGTCCAGTTCACCAAGCAACATAATTTCTGTCTGACATAAACTGTTTTATCTGGTTTGCCTGTTGCCGCCACAGCATCTTTCCACCAAAACACATTGAGCCATAACATGAACAAATTTGACAAGCGTAAATGTAAGTGCTGCTTGGCGTATCATGGCGAATGGCTGAAGTTCTCTCATACAAGAGAATGGCATACATCGGGGCCACTAAAGCTGCTGCCTGAAGAAGAGAGTACACGTTAATGTGATGTGTTTTTGTTCTTCAGAGTCAGTATGGAGTCTGGTCCCAGCAGGCTGGAGCTGTGGCTGCAGCTAGCCGAGAGCTGCGGCCTCAGCACGCTGGAGCAGGGCCTACAGCAGGTGTGGAGACTGCTCCTGCTCTGCCTGCTCTGTAGATTCTGCTTCAGGCTCGGTGAGGAAGCGCCAGCATCCAGCAGGGTTGATGCTAGAAGGGATCGGCCGGAAGGACCGAACCCCACCTCTGACCATAACCCCAACCAATCATCACTCCCCAAGCCTAAACCCAAACAATCATCACTCCTCATCCCTCTGACCGATCCATTCTAACATCGACCACCCAGCAAGACTTTTCTTACAACCTCAAACAAATAGACACTATACACATAGAGTAGACTAGTACCTATACAATATACGTACATACAAACTGCAGCCTTGATACAATTGATCATCTCATCTGCCTTGGATGCTTGTATTGTTGGAAAATGTGTATCTCACATTAGCATTGGATAGTGGGTGTCTTGTCTTGAGATACTGTTCCTTGATTTTAACACTGTTATAATGCTTGTGATGAAACCAGTAGGCATACATAAAAAGTCCAACAAATATGAGTACCATCACATATTTTGAACAGCTCCTGCCTTCATATAAAATGGCGTTTCTCTCACAAAAGTCAAATAACGGAAGCGAGACGGCTCTCCATTCTGATTGGATGCATAGTATTTTGTATTAATTCTTCTCTCGTCCCTCGTCTTCATCAGGAGGCCTGTCCACTGTGAAGCACATGGTGTCAGTGTTGGCCGGGACGTACAGCCTCTTCCTGTTCTTTGAGCTGCACATGCTGTGGGTGCTGCTGCTCAGCGCGCTCTGTTACCTGGCTCTGCTGCTCAGCCGCCACTCCAGCAGCAAGGGCCTCTTCCTCTCCGGAGTCATCCTCACCTACCTCCTCATGGGGTGAGGAAACGGATCAGGTTCTCTCCTCGCCAATGCCAGTGCTGACATGTTGGAAACCGCTGTTGGGCACATTGTGTAGGGAAATAATGTGTCAGAGCAGCTTGAGGGAGACACACAACGCCTTTGTGTTCTTGTCTTTCACTTCTTATGGCAGACCATTGTGTAGTCATGATGGCGTCTGTCTGAGTGTCTGTCTGTCTGTCTCCTATCAAGGTCAAAGTCAACTTTATTATCCCAGATGGGCAATCTGTTGCACAGCCAGCAGTAGTCGGCAATCAACGCACAAACAAGTTACAAAAAACAACAACAAACAAACAAGCAAACTGGAATTACATGTTATCTATTTACATGTTATTATTATTAAAAGGCCAATAACAACAGGGACAAATACAATTTTAAATCTGCTTGTCCTGCATCTTAGCATAATTAGTATCTGCAACAACTTTGAACACTGAACGGGGAAGGGGGGTGGTGACTAGGGTCGTCAGGGTCCTCTGCCTTTGCAGTTGGGAGAGGTCCTTTTTAGGTTCATTACCTGCAAGTTTACTGCACGTCGTTTTTACAATACCGCCCAACCTATTGCTGTTTTTCAGTGTAAGGTTGCTTTGACATATAAGCTGGTGGACTCGGTGCGATTCGGGGGGGGGTGAAGTTGCAACATTGTTTCATTTTTCATTTGGTCTGGTTCGCTTTCACACATGCAATTTGTCAAGCGCACCAAACTTTCTGAACAATGTCATGTGGTCGGAACGGTCACTCGTGGACAGAATAGACAGAATAGAGAGGGGAAATCTCTCCTCTTCTGCCGCCTTGCCTGCTGAGGGCTGACTGAACAACAGTGAATCCATGAAACACAACCCATAGAGAAACACCACCTTTATGCAATCTTGGGATTTCCGGTTTTACTTTGGTGTTACTATCAATTAAATATTTTACAAGAATGCGCCCAATATGAGCAGCAGATGAGACAGCGAGCTGTTGGGTCCAACATCATTCTGCCGATGAGAGGAGACGAGCGAGGCCGCGCGGTGCGCACCGCAGTGTTTGTTTTGCTTCCTTCTACCGCCTTCTACTCATGATGCACTGCCTTTCCTATATTTGCTCTCGTGCTTGGTTCGGTTTGCTTTCACACCACAAACGAACCACGCCAGAGTTAACTAGCAAACGAACCGAGACCCACGTTGTCAAGCGGACCAGAGTTCGCTTGTTTGTTCCGCAACAGAGTTCGTTTGCGCTTTCACACCGCCCCAAACGAAGCGCACGATCCGAGGAAACGAACTCTGGCGCGGTTAAAGCGGACCGCTTATATGTGAAAGCGACCTAAGTGACCCAAACCAGACAATACAAGAGCAATTTAAAACGGACTCAAACGAGAGTAAAACATCCTAAAAGTAGCGTCGACATTCAAACTTCTGAGCTTCCGACAAAAGTACATAGGCTGATGGGCTTTTGCACAAACGGTAGTATAGAGACAGTCGGCATGTCCGGGAACGCCCATACAGGCTCTAGGAATGCGCACAATAGATGCTGGGTTAGCTGGCTCAGCCTGGCTGGGGGCGTGGTCAGGGTGGGGTAAAAACCCCCTTTCTATCCATTCAGCAAAGTTAGAATTTAGCTGATAGCCCAGCCCAGGCAGACACGATCGGGGATTTAACCACCGCAGTAAATGCACATCTGAGCAGACGTCTTGTGTTCTGCTCTAGAATCCCCAAACCTGTAGTTTAGAGCCGCAGCACCGTCTTTTGGTGAGTCAGCCCATGAGATATATCAGCGGTTTTACCCCACTCGCGCACCAGCCGTTTAACATTTTGTGGGCGTTCCCACACATGCCGACTGTCTCTATTCTGTTCGACACTTCTGGGAATCTGGTATAGAATTCCAATCTTCTAATAGTAATGTCCTTCCTCTTCTTTTCAGAGAGCTGCATTTAATCGACCAGGTGACCTGGCATAAAATGAGAGGTAAATATTCCTTTATTTGGACGGAGAATATTTCAAAGTTGTGTTCATTTTAGCGTGGAAGTTACTCTCTACATTTGAACTTGTTTTAGACAGTATAATGCTACAAGTTCTGACACCTCCCACAATCTCAAGTAATCATAATCATGTCTGTGGCAGTGTTCCACAGGTATTTGGTGTGTGTGTGTGTGTGTGGGGGGGGGGGATGAAGTGTTGACTTTCTAGCAAGCAAAGAGTCTGTATTTTTCGGTCAGTGTGTTCCACAAACCACAAAAGCTTCCCAAACAAGGTATTCTGCTGCTGTTCACAATCTGTGGCTTACAAGGTCACATGTACAGTATATGGAGAGAATCATACATTATATTCAAAATTATGCAAATTCTAAATGAGAGCATTTCATTTTCCATACGGTTTTTATTGACATTCGTTCAACCACTGAAAAAGAAATAATGCGGAAAGGTCGTATTGCAATTGCAATATTCAGAGAGAGAAACACACAGTCACACACACACACACACACACACACAAATCTGAAAACGAAACATTTGAAAAATAATAACAATAATAATCCAGTCAATCTAAAGTTTTTGTCAATATTGTGCAGCCTTGCTCTGGGACATACATGTGTCTTACAATGCACAAAGATGCTTTTTCATGGAGATGACTCCATTTCTATATCCAGGATCATGGTTGGGGTGTTTTCCATCCGTGGGTCCAGCCTTAACTGACTTTTGTGTCCAACCCCATAAGGCTCCCAGATGGTGGTGGCCATGAAGGCCATCTCTCTAGCCTTCGACCTTGACAGAGGAGCGGTGGCCGGCCTGCCGTCCCCAGCGGAGTTCATGGGCTACGTTCTCTTCGTGGGCACCGTCGTCTTCGGCCCCTGGATCAGCTTCTCCAGCTACAAGGACGCCGTCGACGGCAAGAAGCTAGTGAGTTTTTGCCAATCTGTTTCTATTTGATTCCTCCTTTTAACCACCATTTCTTTGTGGTGTGGTGTGTAGGGGTGTCACGATACACTAATTTCACGATACGATACGATACACGATATTGGGTTCACGATAACGATACGATATTTTAACAATATTTTTTTTAACAAAAGTAAATCATTTTTATGTATTTATTTATCATTTATTTAACCATGTGAGTCCCGTTGAAATCGAAACCTCTTTTCAAGGGAGCCCTGGGAAAATACTGGAAAAATAGTCTTTCATTTGAAATACACAAAATACAAAACAAATGCTGTTTTTGGAAATTGTTATTATAATAACTAGAAAACAACATGGAAGATAATGCTTCTCTTGCAATAGAATGTGTCACACTGTCACAAACTAAATGTTTGTTGCATGGTGAAAGAAAAATAAAGTATACAATCTATTTCTTAAATAACTCATGCTCAATGGTCCCTAACCCCCTCACTCATGCGTGTTGATTCTGCTAAATTTGTTCTATTATTCAGGAACAATTTTATTTTTTTATTTTTTTTACGATATCATTTTTTTCTGACGATACGCATATCGTGACGTTTCGATATCGCGATATATCGTGCGACGAAATATCGTGACACCCCTAGTGGTGTGTCTTGTTGCTCAGAGCTGGGCGTGGCTGCTGAGGTCGTCCGTCAGTCTGCTGAAGAGTCAAGTCTGCCTGCTGGTCTCCACCTGCATCGCCCCTTACCTCTTCCCCTTCTTCATCCCAATCCACGGAAACAGAGTCACACACAAGTGAGTCAAACTTGGCTTCTGTTTTTTTTTGACCACGTGCGCAGCGACGCGTGGTCAAGAGAAGGCTTTTTGGGGTGAGTCATTCATTCAGTCAGGAATGGATAACGTCATCGGTGATGTCATCAGTAATGTTATCAGTAGGGATGCTATATCGGCAATCATATCGGTATCGGCCGATGTTGGTCATTTTTTAACATATCGGTCATATCGGTATCGGTCAGATGTTGCAATGTTAATATTGGTTATCATTATCAGCCAAATTCTTCACATTGATATGAAATAATGCAGTAAATCTATGATTTATGGGCTTTTCCAAAGGCTTTGCAAATAAAGAAATGCATAACTTTTTCAAATTCAGTGTTAACATGTGTTTTTCAGTATGTCCAAAATGTGATGATCGTAAAAATGTGGTTTTATACAGATCATATCGACATCGGTAAATATCGGTTGTCGGCCATAACGGCAATGTTAATATCGGTTATCGGCATCTGCCAAAATTTTCATATCGGTGCATCCCTAGTTATCAGTGATGATGTCATCAGTGATGGTGTCGGGCCAAATATTCTGGTGGTTTCGTCCTCGTCAGCTGTTTTGACTCTTGAATGTAAGAGGGCCAAGTCTTCATGAAGAAGGTCCTCATGTTTTCTCTCCGAAACGGATTCTGTTGAGAAGTTCTGCGCATGTTCCGTCGTTGCCTTGGCGATGGTTCTGTTCCAGTGTTACACAGCTGAACATCTGCCAGAGATTGAAGATAGGGAAAACATCTTTAAACCCGCCAAACTTGGGCTGTTGAAAGATGTACCGTAGTTTCCTCGAGTGGGCTTGAGTTGCATGAGGTTGCCTGGTTGCTACATGACGCACGTGGTCCTGGGCCGGAGTTGCCCTTGTTTTTTCTCTTCCTGCAATTTGGTTAGTTTTGAAAATATGTGTTTCTTGTATTAAACCACTTTAAGAATGTTCTGTCTCTCTCTCTCTCTCTCTCTCTCTTTCCCTGCTTCTAAGACACATGTGAGAAAGGTAAGCTTTGTTTTCAGGATGGGAATGTAGATTTATTCTCAGAGTTTTGTCATTCTGTACGTTCACTAAATTCACGCCTTTTTAAGCGTCACCTGAAATTAGGGCTGGGCAATATATCAATATTATATCGATATGAGACTATATCGTCTTAGATTTTGGATATCATGATATCGTGATATGGCATAAATGTCTTTTCCTGATTTTAAAGGATGCATTACAGTTAAGTGATGGCATTTTCTGAACTTAGCAGTTCTATAGCTGTTCGATTATTTACCATTACCCACTTAGTCATTATATTCACATTACTGATGATTATTTCTCAAAAATCTCAGTGTGTAAATAATATTTAGTGAAAGCACCAATAGCCATCCTACAATATCGTCACCATATAGATCTCAAGGTATTTAGCCCAAAATATTGTGATATTTGATTTTGTCCATATCGCCCAGCCCTACCTGAAGTGGAGATGACTCTGGCATCTCCTTGAGGAATTACCTTTCTCCCTCCATTACTCGTTGTTCACTATGATAGAGCCATAGCCATATAGCTAGATTCTACAGTAGCTTTATGGCTCCGTGGACGCTTCAGTTTGGAAACCTTGTAGTGTAGACCCAGCAGTCAGTCCCAATAAAAATCATAGGCATAAAAAAATAAATAGGGGGGGGGGTACGGTGGTGCAGTGGTAAGCGCTGTCGCCTCACAGCTCGAAGGTCCTGGGTTCGATTCCCACCTGGGACGATGTGAACGCTAAAGGAATGCGTGCCTGTCCGCATGTCCTCGAGTGCCCACCGCCCGCCTCGTCAAAAGGGCCTTTCTGTGTGGAGTTTGCATGTTCTCCCCGTGCCTCCCGGGGGTTTCCTTCATATAGGAACCCCCTTCACCAAAACATGCAATATCCTGGTTGCTAATGTGGTTCCTCCTCTGGTCGTTAAGGGCGCCTGTTCAGAGGGAGGGGAACTGGTTGGAATAGCGTGAACCTCCCACCTGCTATGTCCTACCGGTGAAGCTTCCTCTGTCAGGTGAAAAGAAGCGGCTGGCTAACTGCCCATGTCTCGGAGGAAGCATGGAGCCAGTTTCGGCTCTCCCCAGGTCGGCAGAGGGTGGAGCAGCAACCAGGATAAATAAATTACGTTAGCACTAATGGGGGATAAAAAATGGGATAAAAAATCGGGGGGGGGGATAAAAAAATAAATAAATAGGGTGTTCTATTTGGAGGCAGCAGTATGTGATTTAACATGGATGTGGTTTGTTTGTTGCTGTGCAGGTGGCTCCATGCCTATGAGAACGCAGTGTCCTTCCACTTCAGTAACTACTTTGTGGGCCACCTCAGTGAAGGCACCACCATGCTAGCCGGAGCAGGCTTCAGCGAAGAGAAAGACAACATCAAATGGTCAGTTCACAACACTGGTGATCTGCTCAGCAGGGGTGATCTTGTAGTGGTGCAGGAATGATGGCATAGAACCTGGGGCCCTGTTGCACAAAGCACCTTCATTCTGGTGACTGATAGAAACAGGCAATCCTTAGTGTATAAGTGGCCGTTCACACCATACGCCGAAGCCACGCTGAAGCCACGCAGTTTCATTTCGGCGTCCTTGTTAACAGGTGAGACCGTTCACAGTCACACCAGCCGCACGCCACGCCACGCTGAAGCCGCGCTGAAGCGATCGTTCAGGATTCAGTCCTATTTTCCACGCGGGACACGTTGAAGCTTGAAGCTGCCAGGCATGAATTCAATGGGAGTTGTGGGCGGGTTCGAGGCGCGGAGAGGAAAAGAGAAGGCTTCTTGTGTGAACGGTTTAAGCGTCAGTTCAGCTTGAGCCTACCTCAAAGCTTCAGTTCTGCCTATGCTCTGCCTATTGTGTGAACGTGCACCAGATGGGATGGCTGCTCTCGTTTTTCTGGACGGGACAGACTAGGCTAAGATCAGGGGAGCAGCAGTATCAGAGGATTTCCCTTGTAATCAAAATCAGACTCAAAAAGCCACATGTAGGGTCTCAGAAATCCTTTTATCATGGGAAAAAAATAGGGATACATTATTTTCAGATTTGGGAAATATGGCTTCCTGTAGGGAAGGAAAAAGTCCAGAGTGCTCAGAAGTCCAAAATTGGTGTGGTGAAGGTACTCTTTGTTGAGGATCACAAAGGTTAAAAAAGAAAGGTCCTAGCCACTCTTCTGGCAGAAGAGTGCCTAGGACATTTTCTTTCTTTTTGATGGCTTACTGTAATATCTTGATTATTTTTGCTCAGTGATCCCAAATGAACGGTGTTTTTTGGCTTTGCAGGGACATGAGCGTGGTGAAGCCCCTCAACGTGGAAATGCCTCGCTCCATGGTCGTGGTGGTGACGTCCTGGAACATCCCCATGTCCCGCTGGCTCAATACCTGTAAGCACCTCGCTTCTATGCTCTTCTTCACGTTGCAGAAGGACTCAACCCATTGATACCCGATGCAGCATTTGCGTGTATATCCCTCATTTGTGTGTGTATCCCTTTAAGACCGTGAACCGAACCGTCTTAAAGGGATACACACACAAATGCTGCATCAGGTATCAATGGGCTAAACGGGTCAACGGTGATGATGTCAGTGGCTGTGAACTCGCATTATTATCGAATTACTCACGACACTCGAGTTTCGGCTGCATCATGGAAACCATATCTGTTGGTAAAATCTGTGTCGGCAAAGCATTTTTCTACAGCGTTGGGGACAATATCACCTCATTTGTCCAGTATTTACAGTATCTGGTTCGCTGTATTGGTGTAATGGTAGAATCGTGTTTGTGGTCATTTCAAAGACATCAGCATATAAAATGTAGTGCTGCTGGACAAAGAGAGGTGTAACTGTTGCTGCTCATCACATCATTATTTTGTCAAAAAACGTAGCATATTTTTCTATAATGTCATTGTGTTGTCTCTTTACTGTCGTCCTCTCCTGCATGTTCCTCAGATGTCTTCAAAAATGCCATGAGACTCGGGACATTTCCAGCCATCCTGGTCACGTACACAGCCAGCGCCTTACTGCACGTTAGTAAGATGTGAAAATATAAATATATATACTTTAATTTCATCCAAATGCTGTGCTCAGTTCATCCATTTTCAAGTATCAGACTAGAGATGAAACGATATGAAAATTTCATATCACGATTACAGTGACCAAAATGTATCACAGTTATCAGTATTATCACGGTATTGTTAAAAGATGTGCTGAAAATGTACAAAAAGTACTAATACTTTTGGTTGCTGATGGACAGTATTTACCATGTTTTTCAAAGTGCTGTAATCACGGTGCCACGGTTTTAATGATAATGAACATTTTAAACGGTAAGGTTATTATGAGGAATTTGATCACGCTCATCATTAAAACCGGTTATCGTTTCATCCCTATATCAGACCTCAGTATAGATGGATGGCTGGAGGTTTAAATTGCCCAGGTGTTCCATTTTGCATTACATTGTGCTTCCATAAGAGCTGTGAATGTCTAGGTTTGGTTGAAAATATAACATTTAAAGATGGACGCTGACAGATAATGGCTATGGAAATTACAATATATTGTATGTCATGGAAAATGTAAGGCATTAGAAACAATGTGTAGGAAGCCTGCAGCGTCTCGGATGAGTTGGTGAACGATTTGCCGTCACTGCTTTGCCTAAATCTGCCATTCGGTTTCCTTCAGGGTCTGAGTTTTCACCTCGGTGCTGTTCTGCTCTCCCTGGGCTTCATCACCTATGTTGAACATGGTAAGAGTAAGCACTTGCTAATGCTAACATCATCCCTGCTTTCTACGTGTATCGGGCGGGTGTGTTCCTCACCTGGTCATCTCGTCTTTTCCCGTTCCAGTTCTGAGAAAGAAGCTCGCAGCCATCTTCAGCGCTTGTATCCTGTCCAGGCCCTGCAGCTCCGACTGCAGCCATCAGCACAGGAAGGTACAGCTGCAGCTCTGTTGGATCAGTTACAACTGGGGGTGTTGTCAGCCGCAAAGTAGCATGTATACAATAAGACCATAACAAACAGTGGAAAGCAGTACAGTACCAAGTAATAAAAAAAACAAAGAGATGTACAGATCAGCCAAGACCTGTATCAAAACAAATCTCTCACGCCGGGGACACACCGGTACGCGGAACTTGCGTGCATGCGCCGCGCAGCGCACCTCCGCGCAGAAGTCGCTTAAAGTGTCCACACAGAGAGCGCAGCTCACTTTGCGCGCTCTGCTCGTCCACTATATATTTTGCCTCAGATCTACTGTCTTCGTTATCATGGGTAGTAAATAACGACATAAATATATAAAGTAATATGTTTGGGATAACTGTTAATGGCTACCTTCGGCGGGATAAAATGCAATTGCATCATATTTAAGTCTGTTCTCCTCCCGTTTTCCCAGTGCGTGCTGTTGTAGAGAGAAGGCGAGTCCTAGCTCTCTACTTGTTGCTCCGCAGGCAACGAGCCCCTAGAAGCCGCTCCCCCTCTCCAACTGCTCTCTCTCTCTTTTCACACTTCCAAAGGGGCAATCAACAACGTAAATAAACATTATTTCACTTTGAAATTGGTTTTATTTGACGAATGTCCGGTTTCGGAGTTCCTGTCTGCCCTGATCTGATCTGTTCTGCTTGACAGAGTCGCTCACGGGCGCAGGCGGCCGCGCAGGAAAATAGAAATCCAGGCTATCTTGCGCACCCTGAGCATCCGCTGAGCTGAGCGCTGCGCGCAATTCGGTGTGGACTGACAGATCTGTTAACATGGTGTCCTAATGAAAACTGGCTGCGCACAAGGTCGCGAATGGTCGTGCCACGCAGCTTACATGCAGGAGTCGCGTGCGGTGTGTTTTCACCGTTAGGGTTATTTGTGGACCGACCAACAGAGTAACTTAGGGTGCTTTCTCACTGGCGCCACGGTACCGTTTCCCGAGCACCCAAATTGACCCCAGTTTCGGAACATTTGGCGAGTGTGAACGTTGAGTTCCGTTCCGTTCTGCGCCCGGGTGCGCAACGGAGAACCGTGACAGGATCCACTTGAAAAGGTGGTCTGGGGAGCGATTTGGCGCATCCGGGCAAGGAACGCTTGCGAGTGTGAAAGCCAACCGTTCCGAACCACATCAACAAACGGGCGACGATAACCTCCAGGCATAGTGGATGATGCAAGTGCACTCTGTTCCGTTTCTGAGCGCCGAAAGAAATGCTGTAATGTGAAAGCTGACCAGCGGGGGAGAGGGGCGTGGGGGGCAATCGTTCTCGAGTGCGGAACAGAACGGAACGAAAGCAATCGTTCCCAGTGAGAAAGCGGCCTTATAGAGCTGCTGGTCGCAGCTCAAAATGCAGTGTTGAGGAGGGAGCAGAGTCAGCCATGAAGTGGTTCTCTTACCCCCGTCTCTCTCTCTCTCTCTCTCTCCCCCGGGCCTTTAGGAGTACTGGGTGATGCTGCTGAACCTGCTGTTCAGTCTCCTGGCCATCTTCCACCTCACCTACCTGGGCTCCATGTTTGACCCCGACGTTGACGACCAGGCAGAAGAGGAGGTGAGCCCAGCCACATGAAAAGATGAAAGAGTCTTGTATGAGAAGGACTCGTTTTGTTGTTCTTGCTGCCAGCTAAGACAATATGCCTCGATGATTAATTATATTTGCTGTTGTAAACTTTGTTGAAGACGAGATGAACCCAACGGAGCCCAAGTGGTGCGTGGGTCGGATTCACGTTTCAGACTGAAAAACAAAACTTGTCTGAGATGACAGGTTGAAAGGCGGGCGAAAAACAAAAATAAATTAGATTTTTGTGAATAAGGTTAGAATAAGGTTTTGGTTATTGTCGAAAGAAAAAATGAAAACTTCTTTAACAGGAGAAAACTTTGAACAGCAGATGGTGCTGAAGCGCGGCTGTTCCTTGGATTTGGGTTCTGGGTTTTTGAGTTGAACAGAATGTGATGTGGGTCTGCTGCTGCTCTCCTCTCAGTCACATCAATGATTTGAGTGACAGGCTTCTCAGTCAGTCCCTCCCCGTCAGCTCCTCCTGTGTGTGAACAGGAGAAGTGTTCTAAGAATGTGACCGCTATTGATTTATATATCATTTTTGATTCATTCACTTCCATTACCAATTTATTGAGTAAACACTGCACACTGAATTAATTTTCATCGTTTTGACATAATTCACGTTGTAACCAAACGGATAGATAGCAACTTTGTTACCACATTTTGTGGAACCTTCCTCTAGCCTGCATCAATTGAGAATGTCTCACAATGCTGGACAGTTACTTTTTCATCATGAAAGAACACAAGAATATAGAGAAGAAATCAGTTGTATTGGGCATATAGTAGTAGGTCTACATATTGGCAGAATATCCTGCAGACCGTATTAACTATAAGAAAGATGAAGTTGTAATGGAAGGGAATTTATCAATTAATTTATTCCCCCCCCTCTAAAGCACTGTCAAACCCAGAAACGCAAAGACAAACCCCAGGAACGCAATCCTAAATTTTATTGCGTTATGAAAGTGGTGCACTGCATGCAATTCTTACCATACTGTGAAGAAAGTTGTTTTGTGAATAGAATATTTGCAAGTTTGTTGTTTCTTGTTGCGTGCAGGGTTACGTAGCGAGCCACACCATCCAGAAGTGGTCCGAGCTGAACTGGGCCAGCCACTGGGTCGTCTTCGCCTGCTGGGTCTTCTACCGCTTAATTCAGTGACGTCGCAGAGTGGAAAGACGCCAAGACCACTCCAGTGGAAAGAGTAGTTGGTTGTACAGAGGTGATGACGAGACTTGCTGCTTTCCCTCGACCGCTTGCCGTTTCAGAAGATCAGGAGGTTGTTTCAGAAGATCAGGAGGTTGTTTCAGAAGATCAGGAGGTTGTTCACTGAAGAGAAAAGGGGGGACATTTGGAATGCGGCCTGGAGGAGGAGAGATGCTTTGGAGGCTTTCCAGACCTGCTTGGAACTTGTTACCACCTCTTGCTTTGAAATGGACCTAAAGAACTGAAGAAAAGACCAACCATCACCAAGTTCTGACTGGACAGATGACTGGAGGGAGACGAGGCCCTTACAACTATTACCTCTTCATAAACGTAACCGAGGCATTTCCTTATTTGAACTTTGTGACTTGCTCGTCTGAGGACGGGCTGTGATAGACTATATTGATCTCCTCTACATTGGTACGATGTATTATAGAGATAGTCCGCATGTCTGGGAACGCCCATACAGGCTCTCGGAACGCCCACAATAGACGCTGGGTTAGAATTTAGCCGATAGCCCAGCCCAGGCAGACACGATCGGGGATTTAACCACCGCAGTAAACGCACATCTGCAGACGTCTTGTGTTCTGCTCTAGAACCCCCAAACCTGTAGTTTAGAGCCGCAGCACCGTCTTTTGGTGAGTCAGCCCCTGAGATATATCGGCGGTTTTACCCCACTCACGCGCCAGCCGTTTAACATTTTGTGGGCGTTCCCAGACATGCGGACTGTCTCTATTGTGTCACTGATGCTGTAAGTTACCAGCGGCAGCTACAACCAGCCAGCTGGTACTCGGCTTATTGTTCGTCCAAAAATCATTTAAACACTTTCACACATTTCATGACTTGTAAATGTAAAGGGTCCATTACTGTAAATATTCACGTGCTCTGATGTTACAGAAGAGTCTTTTTTGGGGGTAACTGCTATTCTGTGTATCTTTTTCCTATTAAACATTTTTATATATTATATATAAAAAAACCAGTCTTGAAACTGCAGTGGTTGCAAGAGTTTTTCTTACAAAATGCAGTGCAGGCGCAGAAAGTGAGTCTTGAGTTGAAAGCAAGGAATCTCAGTAGCTGGCTAAGTAAGCCTTGTGTCTCTGGTATGGATTAATAACACTCTGCAGCCCCACATATAGATTATGGTCACCTCGTGATACTGGGCAGTAAAAATATTTCTTATTCCCTCCTTCAAAACGGTCTGCAACAACCTCGAGAGACTGCAGAGACTGAATTGCACTTTATTCCGGGGCAGTGAAACCGATTTTCCCAGATGAAGAGTATCTTCATTTGCTGGAGCTGCTGTTTCTGTGTTTTTAAAGATCTACTTTTCCTTCCCGTCGCTCTCGGAGGAACGCCTTGCCTTTCGTAGAATGGATGGACTTGGATCCCCACCTTTCCCACTCACCTGTATCTAGTCAATCATTGACGGCTTCGGTCAGAAAGATATTGGAACACGGAACTGACAAGGCAAAGACGCTTCTGAAAACCATTTCAAACCACGGCCGCTCATTCTCGATCCCAATATGAATAAACAGGTTAGTTGGCCGTGCGATTTAATCATCCGACTTCAATTAAGGCGTTGAATGATTGCAGTTGCGGATGCTGAATGTATTGATGTCTGTTTTCTCGCTGGTTGCTGGCAGGTCGACTGAGTGAAGAAGAGTAGCATAATTATTAGAGGATGGGAAGAGCCAACTGCAGCTGGATTGGGCCCGAGATCCCACTGTCATCAGAAATCTTCAGTGGTAAGTTGCTCTCCATAAATTACTACATTATTGCTGGGTAAGGGGTAATGATATGATCTTATATAATGTCCCTTACTAGTGAGACAATTTGTATTTCCAGATTTTTATTTTTATTTTTAGACAGGAGTGCTACCTTCATTAAGGGGAAGTAGAAAGCAGTCAGAGGAGGGTGTGATCTTATTTTGAAAAATATTTCCCGTCTGAAATACATACATACGTGTGTGTGTCTGTGTGTGTGTGTGTGTGTGTGTGTGTGTGTGTGTGTGTGTGTGTGTCTGTGTGTGTGTGTGTGTGTGTGTGTTTGTGTCTGTCTGTCTGTCTGTCTGTGTGTGTGTCTGTCTGTGTGTGTTTGTGTCTGTCTGTGTGTGTGTGTGTGTGTGTGTGTGTGTGTGTGTGTGTGTGTGTGTGTGTGTGTGTGTGTGTTTGTGTCTGTCTGTCTGTCTGTGTGTGTGTGTGTGTGTGTGTGTGTGTGTGTGTGTGTGTCAGCTATAAAGGATGAGCTGTGGCTGTTCCTCATCCCTGCCGGCTTGGCTGCGATATTGTTGGCGTTGTTTCTGGAGGAGGTGGGCTTCTTGCTGCGCCGTGTTCCCTCCTCCAGACGAAAGCAACTCTGCTTGTGGATATTGGGAATGTATCCGGTAACGTCGCCTCTTTATTCCCTTTCCGTCTGTCAAAAGTAAATGCTAGTAAATGCTAGCCCGCTTAATTTGAATCTGAACTAACTAGAACTATTTATTTTTTTACATTTTGTGTAGTGGCATTGTATCTTATACATAACATTTCTCTCTCCTTTTTTTTTTTTTTTATTATGTCAGGTGTTTGCCTTGACCTCCCTAATAGCCCTGTATATTCCACGCTCTTCCTCGCTGTGCAATTTCTTGGCTTCACTGTGAGTTAACTTTGGTTATTTACATTTTTTCCCCAAGCCCAAATTATGGTGTTTGTAACAGCAGGGTTAGCTAAATTGAAGGCTTTAAACAGTATTCGCATGTCTTAAAGCAATATTCCACTTAATTTTAACATGGGGGTTATTCTGCGTTTGACTGCCATGAAAACCAGAATATAATCTGATCACCAAGATCGGATTCAGATGTTTGTAGCGTTTACTTCGCATTCATCTGAATGAGGGCACGAAAATAGCCTGAAAACTATAATTTAACACGTTTATGAACAGCTCCAACCAGGGTGGGAATTTCGTTGTTTTAGGGGCAAGGCCATTTGGCCTTCGGCGTTGCATATATTTTTTAGGGCACAAAGGCCATTTCTCTATTGACATCGTGAAGAGGGATTTTTCTTAAATGTGTGTTAAAATGAGCCAGTTACACATCCTTTGCATAGAGCAGATACATTAAACTGAGACCACTGATGCTTTTAAAGTAACTGACAGTAGCAGGCTGCTAGCAGGGCACTGCTAAGGTGGCCTTAGGGATCTCAGGGCATCACGGCCAGAGAGGGAGGGGCAACGGAGGCCATGACCTCCATGTAATTCCCACCCTGGCTCCAACAACAAATCCCAATTTTAAGACAATGGACTTTTTTTCACAGCAGCCCCATTTTGTGTCTAAAAGGCAGGGTGAACACAGGTGCAACCAAAACATTAACGAGGGTTTCCGACTTCCAGTCCAATTGGGTTTTCCAGTGCCGGGGGTCCTCATTAATGTTTTGGTTGCACCTGTGTTCACCTTGCTTTTTAGACACAAAGTGGCTGCTGTGAAAAGGGCCCGTTAACACACAAACACACTACTGCTGCTGCTGTCTGAACGGGTGGCTCTGTGCAGATACCACTCCATCACCCTGCTGAAGTTTATGGGCCTGATCACAGACTTCTTCGGTGGGAAGACCCGCATGCTGGACGTCCTGTCTGGACAGCAGTTAGCCCCAGATCCGTTCCCGTGCTGCTGCTGCTGCTGCCTCCCCATGGTAGCCATCAACGGGTACACATTGGACCACCAGTTGCATGCAGTACATACACTTTCAATTGTTGTTATCGCATCAAAAACGTTTGTAAAGTAGCTTTAGTTGCATCGTTGTATGAAAGGTGCCCTGTAAATACATTTGACTTGACGTCCAGCTAATGTGATACGTAAAATGTCGTGGACGTTTTCTGTAATAATGATCAGAGAGCGGGAGATTTGAGAAGTGTCCATCTGTTTTATTGTTGGCAATCCAAGGTACAATGATGTTCACTCATCAAGTGTCTAAATAAACAAATCAACTGTCAACTGTCAAAAGGGAGTGCTAAGATAAGCACGTTGCTGTTTCACAAAGGCCGTTTTTCTAGTTATGAAGACAAAGAGTCCATTCAACTGACTAGTTGACTTAGTAATGATATCATACTTGATACATGATGAATAGGATGGTTCCAAGCTCCGGAGATAAGGAAATTGAAAGAGAGAAGTGCTGAGTGGCACTTTGTAAATTTCCACACAGAGATGAACTTGCATAATAAAACAAGAGAGTACAGTACATAATATTAAAGACATAGAATAGCATAGTATAATGTCTTCCACACAAAAGCTTTGTGTCTGTCCTCTCCTCTGGCACACAGGAGCAGCCTGGGCTGGATGATGGCTGCTGTGCTCCAGCTCTCCGTAGTCCGGAGCATCTTGTTCTTCGTCACTCTGGTCCTCTGGACAGATGAACAGTACGACTACGGCGATGTGAGTGACACGTTCATACCTCGAGCTCTGCTTATTTTGTCATCGGTGATCTCTTTTAGAATCAAAAGCACATAGCCGCCTTACAAACTTTTGTCTCATCCGTGTCTTTTTATTCATGGCGTCTTCTTTGTTAGACGGGACAGCGGTTCCTTTCCATCTACGTTTGACACTGTAAAGAAAAACAAGTCATTGTAAAACTTTTTTTTTTTTAATAATTACATACACATGCATTGCAAAATGATTGGTGGAAATGTAAACTAGACATGGACAGAAGTAAATGGGCTGTAACTGTAAATTGATCTGGTATTCACCTTCTTAAATCCAGGTCTTCCTCGGAAAAGCGATTTCAATCTCAAGGGACTTCCTGGTTAAATACAAATCTAGTTGAACAGCATTACTTTCAGAATGAATGTAATCACACAAAAAATGCGATAACGTCATAATCCAGACGGAGGAAAGAGAATTGCCGCTTGGGGGGATTGAACTGACGCCACTAACGCCCGTCTTATTTTCCTCCAGGTAGATTCGGTCAACCCCAATTTGTACGTCAACGGTATCATAGGCGTGTCCACCCTGCTGTCGTTCTACGGCCACCTGCTGTTCTACAAAGCCACACAGGGGGCGCTGCCCGGCTACGGCCTCAGGGCCAAGTTCATCTGCATCATCGTGGTGCTGTTTCTGTGCGGGCTGCAGAGCGGCGTGCTGGAAACCATGGGGGCGCTGGAGGTCATACCCTGCACCCCGCCCTTCTCCGTCCTCACCCGGTCCCAGTGTAAGTAACGGTGATGGGTAAATCTGGACTCTGGGCATCTACGGGCATGCTTACCATCCAGTTTGTAGTCCAACCATGCTCTTACACTGTATGGCCCAATCCAAATGTCTGGACTCCAGCGCACTTGCAGACTGGCAGATTTTGCGGTTGCGTCCCTGGGAAGTCTTTGAGTGCTGAGGGCTCCAAATCCACTGTCCACTCAGTCCACAAGGAGCCTCGAGTGGACTTTCTGCAGACTTCCAGGGAGTCTGTTCGGGGTGCAGACTTCGCCGCACTTCGCCGATTTAATTACCCACAATTCATTGCGATACGGACGTGACATTGTCGTTTGTCCACTTTGCCAAACAAACAAAGGAAAATAACTTATTATGAAAGTGTAAAAGTATTTATTCAAATGTTACTTGAATCACGTAGGTCAGAAATAATATTCAACCACATCACAACACAGAAATACTGTATGTAGACGTACCGGGCATAGAGGTAAGCAATATGCATCTTATTATTGTCTAGCCGCGGCTTATTTATAGCCTTGCATTCTTTCGGCATCGGTCGCAGACTTGACGTGATGACATTGAACACATCACGGTACGTACGACTGAAATCCACAAGGGCTCAGTCCACAAGTCACATTTGGATTGGGCCCAAGTGTCATGTTGTGGAGATTAGTTTGAAGAGGGGCTGATGAAGAAACACTTTAAAGGTCCCAATTCGTGCAGCTGTAACCTCTTAAAAACGTGTGTCTCTGGTCCATAAAACATGATTCTGGATTAATTTGTCGAAAATATAGCAACCCCGTTTGTTGTGACGGAGTTCTCACTTCCTCATCTCGTCGCTTCCCAAGAATGGCCTGTTTCTATAATATATTCAGAACTAACAGTTCCCATTGGCCGCTGAGGGAGAGCCCGCCCCAGGCTCCCAGCGGCCAATCAGATTAGCGTCTGTGGACCAGCACGCCAGGTTGCGAGTTATCGTTAACTTAACGGTTACTACGCTAAAGAGGACATCTCAAAATGCCTAGACTTACCGAATGCACCCCTGCAGTTGCTGGATCACGTACAGTTGGCGTCGCTCCAGCTAGAAGTGTTAATTTTGTGGCTATAGACAAAATGGTGCAGGTAGCTTGTGTGAGAGAGACCCGCGCAGTATGCGTGAGGAAGCTTGTGACGTCCCGATCCCCTGTCTGGGCAAACGAAGCGTTTGGGGGTGTGGCTTGGAGGAGACTGCTTGAGAGAGCTGTATAGGGACAAATCCAATTGTGGCAGTTCTGAGCTTGTGACCACTCATTACAGGGAGGGCTGACAGCAGTATATATGCATTTACAAGTAAAAACAGCTTTTGCACGGAATGGGACCTTTAAAAGGGACTGCAGTGGTAAGCACTTTTTGTCCTGTGTCCTCCCTCAGTGGTCTACCACTACTGCGTGATCGTGGAGATGTTCTGCATCGGCCTGTACGCCCGCCACACCTTCCGCAAAGTGGAGCCGAGCGTGCAGGAGGACGAGGAGCTGAGGCCGCGCGGCGTGCGGCGGCTGGACAAGGCGGTTCAGACCGAACAGGTTCGTCGCGTCAAGCCCGGCCCGCCTCCAGACGAGCCGTGGCCCAGTCGCTGCTTCTACAGCGCCTCCAATCCCAGCTACAACAGCGACAGCGAGGACAGCCTGTGCAAAATAGAGCACGCGCCTCTGGACGGCTTCCCCTTCCCGCAGGTCAGAGGTCAGGGCCCGGGCAGGACGGGGGCCACCACGGTGGCACCACCCGCAGAGGAACCGTGTGTAGTCGATCTGACCAGGATAACTGTCACTGCTGATATTAACTGTGTCGAGTCCAAGGATGTCACAGTGGTTTGACCGTCCGGAGGGCGTTCGGCAAAAGTCAACAGAAGGCCAAGCTCTGTGTTAGAATGGATGTACAGCAAAGATTTCTCAGTCACCTGTTACAACTGTAAACATAATATCTTCCCGTTAATCGAACAAGAAATATCGCACGCTCATTTCTAGCGTCTCTCGCACGCTTCGTGTGCTCACCTGCAATTGAGCACCGCGGAATCGCCGAGTAGTAAGATGACCACTTGCAGTTAATAATGTAATCTAAGCCTGTTGACATACATTTCCCATCAGTGTAATAATGTATCTACCATTGTTACCATAATCATTATTAGATTATCGGGTTTATTGGGTACATTAACAAGGTTTAAGTTTTTGAAAAATGGAACAAACTGCATACATTACATACTAATCCTTTATTCTGGACTATTATTATATGATCAGTTCAGTTAGGTATGTTTTTGAACAGTGAAATGTTCAACTCTCCTGTCAATATAATAAATGTTTAGGAAGAATAAGAAATCGCACACTCTGGCTCCGATGCAATGAATTTAATAAAAGGAAAACGTTTCGGCCTGGTGGCCTTTGTCAAGTCATCAATATAATAAATGTTAGCAGCCAAAAAAAAAAAAAAAAAAAACATTACTAACAATGGCAGAATGACTATTTTGGTAATGCGTTTCATACACTTTATGTAATAAAACATCTAGGCTAAAAGATTTTTTATCCAATTTTGTTATCCCCCATTAGTGCTAACTTAATTTATTTATCCTGGTTGCTACTCCACCCTCTGCCGATCTGGGGAGAGCCCGAAACTGGCTCCATGCTTCCTCCGAGACATGGGCAGTTAGCCAGCCGCTTCTTTTCACCTGAAAGAGGAAGCTTCACCGGTAGGACATAGCACGTGGGAGGTTCACGCTATTCCAACCAGTTCCCCTCCCTCTGAACAGGCGCCCTTAACGACCAGAGGAGGAACCACATTAGCAACCAGGATATTGCATGTTTTTGGCAAATTGTCATGGCAAATTGTTTACAAAAGATGGACAATAAAGCTGATTTTCAAAGTACCTTGAGGATTTTTCAAGTTGTTAATTAAGTCAAATTTCTCTCTTGATTACAAAGGTGGAAAATACAACTGTTTTTAATGGGGTGTTTACTGATTAAATGTTTAAGCTCCCCACAAATGCAGATGTTTTTTTAAATATATATAACCAATTGCAAATTATGACAATTACCAAACAGATAAAAAGTAGATTATTATATTGAAATGTTATTTTAGATTTAGAATGTTAATTTTCTATAAAACACAATACATTTGAATGTAATTCCACAATGTTTATTTTTGGCCCTCGGCCCTCCACCCAGATTGAGTTTTGGCCCTTCATGGGAAAGAATTTGGGCACCCCTGTGTTACATCATCACATGTCCATCTTGGTAGGGCAATAACAGGTGATTACAATCCAATGACAAAAACAGCCGATGAGCTGTGTATATATACTGTATATATATGTATATGTAAAGCACCATATTGGTAGAAAATGCATGTGACGAAATGGGAATACTATGGATTGGGGTGGTTAGGCTGATTGGGTGCACCTTCCGACCATGGGACTTTTTTCACAGCAGTCATTTTGTCTCTAAACTAAAATGCAATGTAAACACAGGTGCAACCAAAACATCAATGACCCCCCCCCCCCCCCCCCCCAGCACTGGGACACCTAAATGGATTGGAAGTTGGAAATCCTCATTAATGTTTTGTTTGCACCTGTTTTGGCTGCTGTGAAAAAGGCCCAAACTTGTCTCTCCCTTTCTCACTGCACCGTTTGTTCTGCTTGTTGTCTAGTTATTTTCCCTTAGTTGTAGTTAATAAATTGTTTTATCTTTTACTTTGGTGTATGACTCCATTTCCTTGAGCTGGGTTGTTGTAAGAGGGGATACACTGAAGCAGAGGTTTTCTAAGTGGGAGGCAGGCCTCCCCAGGGACTCCCCAAGCAGTTTTGGAAGTGAAATAATTAGTTATTAAAACATAGAATAGCCTAAATGTGTGTTATTTGGTTAAAGAGATAGTTCAGAGATACAGTAGTCTGGGGGAATTTGACCGTTTTTCCCAATTTCCCAGTCAGAACAAATAAATGCCTCCATGACAGACCTTTTTAAATATTTGGTCGGTGTAGTCTGAACTCTAAATATGTCAAACAGCAATATCAGGCAGGCTATCTTGATCAAATAACACAATCATGATCCCAAAGGCATCCAGGAATTGGGCGAAGGGGGCTCCTTATTCCAAGCGTCGTTTGGGGGAGGCCCACAGTCTCAGACTTTGAAAACCCCTGGACTAAAGCTAAAGTAAACGTCGAAACAATAATGTATTAACTAAACTCAGGGAAAATAACTAGACAGACAACACAAACTACATTACACAAAGAAAAAGAAAGGTGCATTGGTGAGGAGGGAGACTGAATGGTCTGAAGGTCTTTGTATACCGGCCCCAGGTGCACTCAGCCTAACATCAGGCTCCTGCAACGCAAAAATAGCATTTTCTGGTTAGTTACATTTCAAAACAAAAGCAACAAATGCGAGGGTGAAATTCTGTTCATTATGTAATGAGAAAGAGAGGGGGAGAGAGTCGGCGAGCAATAGGTAGAGTAGACCTACGCGACATCAAACCGCAGACATATTGATGTCATATAATTTTGGTGAACAACGAAACCGCTTAAAAAGTAGCAAGAGTTAAAAAAAAAAAAAAAAAAAAAAAAAAAAAAGACTTCTTCTTCCGCCTTCTGATTTCCTTGGAACTTCTGCACCAATGGGAAGGCGGATAGATGAAGCTCGTCCAATCAGCAGCCGGAACAGTCTCTTCCTGCAGGACCCTCCTCACCAATGTAGTTTCTCCTATTTTGGCGGCTGTGCGGGAACATGGCGGAAAATTTGAAAGGTAATTCGTGGAGGATGATAATTGCATTTATTTTTTATTGTATGTTTATCCACAGACGCTATTTGCTGTATTCTAAACGCATACATTTGTAAAGACCTCGAATATGTGCGTGTTGCTCTCTTGGAGTTCACCTAGCATTGGCAAGACGGCGGAGGGGTAAACATGGTGACTTTGTGCTGTAAGCTAACTTGGTCTAGTCTGGAGTTGTAGTGCAGTTTAAACGCAACCTCTTTTGTGTGCAAGTGAGTCGCGCGTGACTTTAAATGGTTACTTGTATGTATCTGCATAATAGCAGCAGGCTATCCCTCTGGCCAAGGTTTAGGACTTCGTAAACTATACGTTAAATCAAGTTGTAACGTTATATCGGCTTGTTGTGTGTTGTTGGACTAGGCTGCAGCGCGCTAAACTGTGCTGCTCGGATCATTTAACGCGCCAGATAGCCAGATAGTTTTACCTCAAAACTTTTAAATGGCGTTATGCGTATGTCGTTATAGTTGTTGGTGGGGTTTTTTTTCACCCGCTAGATGCATGATGTAAACGTTACAGTACTGTATCCTTGCATAACGGAACATAGCGCCGTATCGCCAAACTTCATTCAACAATCTCGCAGTTTTACGCTTCCCTGTTAATATCGGCTAACGTTACACACGTCATAGAACAAAACGGTAAGACCATTTACAAATCGTTGGGATCCATCCAACACACCAAGCTGTGTGTATTTTACACACATATTTAAACTTTACAATTGGTTCGCCTTTTACTCCCACAATTGTCTTCCGCAAAATCGACTGGAGAGTGGTAGCAAACTACTATAGTATAATATAAGGACCAGAAGTTGGCATATTGAACTCGAGTGCTGCTTGGTGGGTTGTATGTATACCGAATTGATAAGTGGATCCTGTCGATTCCTAAAACGTCTCAAGTCATGTTCTGTCATGCATTCAGCTCTACCTATAAGAAATGTCAGTTCAATTGTCTCATTTTGAATGGAGTTTCGTGTAGGGTAAATGGAACTTTGCTCTGTCAGATCGCAGTGTGACTGTGCCGTGCAAACTGTCCTGGGAGGAGCTGGAGGCCGAGTGCCGCCGCGAGGGACTCTACTGTAAAGAGCTCAACGTCAGCAGGCACAACCTACATGAATATGAGGTGGAGTTCCTCTGTGACTACAAGAAAACCAAGGTATGGCTTCACTTACTATTACTGTTTAACTGCTAAGTGCAACTCTGAATTCACAGAAATGTGCTCTGCTCAGATAGTTTTGAAGCGGTTGAAACATGTTGGATATGACACTGGGCGACAGTCGTCCTGACATATTTGTTATGTATACTGGAATGCTTTGTCTGTCTTTTGCATACTTTTGCATGACTCAAGCCCGCCTGGAGTGGAATGATGCTCATCAATCGTGCAGCTATTGTTCATGTCTACTGTATGAATCTCTTCAGACTTGGATGAGCCTTTTCACGTCAAAGGACCCCTAAACTGACACAAATTAGACCACGGACCCCCATTTCAGAATCAGCTTTATTGGCCAAGTATGTATGTACACAATCATACAAGGAATTTGACTCCGGTTTGCGTTGCTCTCAAAGTACTCGCGCACAGAAAAAGGTATGCACAAGTTAAAACAAACAAGGCACGGGCGGGTCGGCTATTCAAACATTCAAACAAAATTTAGCATGAGCTACCATATCATTTACAATAAGTGTGGTGTAAAGTGTGCACAGTTATTCCACAGTAGCATATTTCCAAATTGTGTGTGTGCACTGTGCCTACTTCGTGGGCGGTGGGGATTGTAGTATACATGGGGGTAGGTGCTACAGCAGGGATACTCAACTTGCTTTGCCCAGGGGGCCACTTTCGTGAAATGATAGGAGGCCAGGGGCCAGTTAATAAACAAACGATATACATTTTTCTGTAGTGGATTGTAGGTTTTTGGGGTGTCAGCCGGAGTTTAGTCTGACAATGTTGTGCACTCCGGATCGTTAGTTAGGTTAAGTTAATACATAAGTGCCTGGGTAGCGAGCAGACGGCGGTATTTGACAATTTAGCTGGAGTTCAGTCCAACTTTATTTCACGTTAGTTTTTATTGTGAATTAGATTCTAATCCACAATGAAAACTAACGTGAAATTATTAGAAAATGGTCGGCGGGCCACTCTGCACCCTGTCGTGGGCCGCAAGTTGAGTATCACTGTGCTACAGGTTGCTGCGCAGGGATATTACTGTTTCTGGTTTTGAGTGTTTAAACTGGTAAATTAGGGCTGCACGATATGAGGAAAATATGCGATGTGCGATAACACTGTTCAATATTGCGATGACGATATGATCTGCGGAAAAATAAGCTATAAATAAACAAATATTAAAGGGTAGGCTATATATTAACTACAGTAGCATGTCTTTCTGCTTTAAAAGATACACAGCTAACATAGACCACAAACATTGAATAATAGCCTATGTCCATTAAATAAAGAAATTTAACAATTATTTCTATTCAAACATGCTTTTATTGAACATATTGCACTTGAATAGGGGTGCACAAAGCTCAAACTCAGAGTCTCTACATTCAAGCAATTTTAAACCCCGTGGCCTGAAGTAAAAAAAAAAAAAAATGTTTTCCAACAGTTGAATGTTGGAGCTTCACTGCAGAATAATATATGTGATTAGGGTTGCGAGGGTGCGGTGTCAACCAAAAAGCCATTGCGGTGGTTCCACAGTGAAACTGGACGGTTGACGGTTGTGGGGGGATTAATTAATTTATGAATGAATTAATTGATTTGTGAAGTAGCTGCGATACTGTTTGGCTGCGCCGCTGCACGTTCACAACAGGACAGCTGATCTCTGCATGAGAGACACCAGTGGATAGGCTACTACAGGCTGTAGTACAGCACAGTCAAGCGGCTGAAGCACTAGGCTATCACTACCGGCAACATTGAAAGGCGCAAATGACGTTAACGATACAGATCCAGACCAACAACGTGTGTGATGCTGGCAGAATTACAGGCGGATAACGTTAGTTATCGCGTGGCTTTTGAACCTAACATTACGTTATTGGAGAGAGAGAAACACAGCAGCATGGATGTAATGGAAGCGACTTCATGGAAACAGGCGAGTTGAATTCACAGTTGAAGACTTGTTTATTACTCACATTGGGTTGAAAACAGGAAAGAATGTGAAAGTGTCGTCTTTTTCAACATTTTCACAACACAAGTGACTTCTGCTGCTCATCTAGTCCGCCTCCCCTCCGCTCTACTCTGCTTTTCTGAACTGCACCTGGGGATAACGGGTGCGCTTGTTCAACAACGCCTGCACCTCCCCCGAGCGTTAGGTTGAGTGGAGTTGGCCTTTTTTACGATTAAATCTGCAAATTTGTAATTCAAACAGGTAATTAATCACGATGGTCTGATGTAGAAGGCTCAGAGGTCCGCCTCCCCTCCGCACTACTGCTTCTCTAACATACTAGGGTGCGCTTGTTTAATACCGCCCGCACGTCCCCCGCGTGTCACGTTGAGCAGTTTGCCTTTTTTATTATTCAATCTGCAAATGTTTAATTCAATCAGGTAATTAAAATAAAATAAAATGGAGGATGGAGGTTAGCAACCATACGGTGCAGAGTTTGACACTAGACATGAAAGACACATGAAAGAGCATTAGCTCTTCCTGTAATGTAATGTTTTTTTCATCGCGATGACACGTGACTTTTGCGATGTGTTCATCGCGCATGTTCATATCGCGATGATGATGAAAATACGATTAATCGTTCAGCAGCCCTATGGTAAAGTGTCAAAAGTAAACTGGTTCCGGTGTTTCAGCTAAGCGTTCAAGTGGCTGGTTTAAGTGTTAATCAGAGTGATGGCCTGGGGGTAGATACAGTTTTTGTGTCTGGTGGTTTTGTGCTCTGTAGCACCTGCCAGAGGGGAGGAGTTAAATGTTGTTCATCTTTCTATCAAATCGAGGTAAATTTCAGACTTGAAAGCAGTGTCCGGTCTTGTCTGAGGTGAAGAGACAGCAATGTAGGAATTTAGCCAGGGGCAAGGGCAAAAATGCCCCCAAGAAATGTCAAGAGTGCCCCTAAAAACCATGATCCAGGGCAAAAATTGCCCCCAATATTTTGATAATTTTATTTTCATTCAATTCATTTAATTTCCATCTCTAACACACACTCTGCACCTGCAAGCTGGTTGCCAGAAGACGACCATGAAGAACACGCTCACAAACAGTGCTGCTGTTCACACTGCACTTTACCAAATGTATGCACTAATTTACTAAAGTGCCATTAACATTTGGTTTTTAGACAGTGGGGGCAAAAGTTGCCCCCAAAATATTTTTAAAATTTCCTACACTGAGAGACAGTATGATCAAATGTTTCATGTCTTCTTTAAGGCTATATTTGATAGGTGAATGCTCCTATTGTCTTTAATTGTCTTCCATGCATGAAGTGGAGCCGTGTCATCACAGTCCCCCCCCCCCGACAAGAATTGCGTATTGCCACAACATTGCACACAGCGACCGTTCTCAAACAAATCCGCTCTGGAACCTGGTTTCACTTTTAATATTTTCTAACAAGCGTTGCAGTCGGTGGATTTCTGTCATTTGCAATTTATTGCGCGCACACACTGACCGAGTCTCTCTTTTTAATTGTATGTGAGTGTGAGCTTCTGCTAGTTTTCATTATAAAAGTTGTCAGTGTTGTAACAGTAATTAACCATGATCCATGTCTCAAACTATGTCGTGTTGGGTCCTTGAGTTTCGGGAATTGGGCCTTGAAAGTCTTTGAATTTGAAGAGATACTCGACACTTTTCCCCACTTGTTTCTGCTGAAAATCAATGTATATGGAATTTAGTGGTGTTGTTGATGAATGCAGGTCAAAAAATCTTGACATTCTGCACCAGTTTCACTGCTGTTAGGCTGCCCTGCGTTCATGCTGTGATGTTGTGCGTTTCAGTACGAGGAGTTCTACCTGGTCAAATGGAGGGGCTACCCAGAGTCGGAGAACACCTGGGAACCCAAGAGGAACCTCAAGTGCCACAAGCTGATGAAGCAGTTCCACCTGGACCTGTTTGCGGAGCTGCGGCGCCACAAGAAACGCAGCATCCCGAAAAAGCTGGATAAGGAAGTTTCCACGGTGATGGTCCAGAAAGCCAAACAGCGCCAGGGTCTCCAGCGCTGGGAGGCCCACTTGAACAACACCCGCAACCACCCGGGTCGCATATTTGTCCTGAACGAAGTGGACCTCGACGGCCCGCCCAAGGGCTTCACCTACATCAACAACTACAAGGTAGGCGAGGGCATCACCGTGGACGAGATGGCCATCGGCTGTGAGTGCAAGAACTGTCTAGACGACCCCGTGAGCGGCTGCTGCCCCGGCGCCTCCCTCCACCGCATGGCCTACAACGACCGGGGGCAGGTCCGGATCCGGGCGGGCCAGCCCATCTACGAGTGTAACTCCCTCTGCAGCTGCGGGTCCGACTGCCCAAACAGAGTGGTGCAGAAGGGCATCCAGTTCGACCTTTGCATCTTCAAGACGGAGAACGGCCGGGGATGGGGAGTCCGCACACTGCAGCACATTAAGAAGAACAGCTTTGTCATGGAGTACGTGGGAGAGGTAAGCTGTGCCTCCTCGCAGAGTTTGATGAATATTATTACCAGAGTAGTCAACCTGTTATGTCATTTAAAACCTTTTGGATCACTTACCAAGGGCTGCTAAATTTAAAACCATCTAGCTAACCCTAACCAAAACCAATAATTATTCACAGAAATGTCAACATACCAATTTGTCTACAATAAGGCAGGGGTTCTCAAACTTTTGTAACTTAAGGCCCACTTCTGATTGTTGAAATAGTTCTGAGGACCACCTTCCCAGATAATTGAGAGAGAGAGAAAAAAAGGCATCAAAATTATGCATTTTAATTTGAAGTTTTTTGATTCTTGAGCACATTTAGATATATAAAAAATAAATAAACAAGCTGTAATCACGCTTTTTTTTATTTTCTTTTATTAATCTAATTGGCAATACCACTGCCTCCGTGGCCCAGCACACGGTGCTCTGAGGCCCACCAGTGGGCCACGACCCAGTGGTTGAGAATAGCTGCAATTAGGCATTGTGTGTACCGTAAATTCCGGACTATAAGCCGTGGCCTTTTCCCCGTTTTTTGGCCCCTGCGGCTTATATAACGGTGCGGCTTATCTATGGATTTTTTCAGAAAAAATAAAAATAAAAAACGGAATTCTCTCTTCTTTAGCACTCTTTCTAACTATAAATCCACTTCTGTTTTAATTTCCTCTCTTGCCCTCTTTTCACCACACCGCGGACACTGTGTGCACTGTAAAAAAAAACACAGGTGGTGTTGTGTTATGTTGTTTTGTTGAAATGTTAACACATTGAGTGCCAGCGACGCCATATGGCGTCATTAGAAATTTACCGTAGAGTGCCAGCGACGCCAAATGGCGTCAGTAACTCCAAATTGTTTTTTTGACGGGGGGGTGTCGATCTAAGCTTCTTACGTCGCCTCTAACAATATTGTAGCTATTGGAGGTCGATAACCTATTTTACAAACCCATTAGGTGGCGACAGCACTCTCCTGATCAGAGAAAAAGGAGCCAAACACACAGAAATAGTCACTGGGGAAAATGAGGAAATCGCATCGCATCCGTCCGTATGCATCGACGTGCATGAAGCACAACGAGCACAACGCCAGCTGTGCCCCCAGCAGCAGCATCCGCTGTCACAACTGAGCACCTCCGTGTACGCTGCAACAGCACATTCACATAATCAGCCTTATTATTCCGAACTGGAAGCATGCGAGCCCGTGACAAACACACGCGGAACCAAAAAGCTGAATGTCGCGCACCATTCACTGTGTGTGCGCAGCAAACTCAGCAGAGACTGAGAGCCACCAGACACATAAGACACACCCAGGAGGCGTGTGCAGTTGAGGGGGGGGGGGGGGGGGAGCACGCAGAGCAGCATACACTTCACCCAGACAGACCCAGACATCAGAAAATTAGCTTCAGAGTCAGTGATGTGCTTGAAATGTTTAATTTCACAAAAGGCTCATTATCTCAGCTCGTAGAAAAAAAGGGATGTTTTTGCTTCAATCAAGCTATCTTCTCCGGCTCATAACTAAAGAACGGAAAATGGGATCAATAAACGTTTTTTGCAGGTGATAGAAGAGAGTCTCATCGTTATTTGTGCGTGTTCAGTGTTTACATAGTAATTATTAAAAAAATTATATGACTGTTTTAAAATGCATTGCGGCCTATGTGGCACAGCAAGCAACCTTTTGCCCAAGGGCCGTGGCACTCAAAGTGTTAATAAATGGGAGCTTCCTCAAACAGCCATCTCTTTCCCGACAATCCCCTCTGTGCACGAACCCTTACATATGGTAATTAAACATTAAAACAAAACAAAACAACAAAAAAAAAAACATTAAAACACCTGCGGCTTATAGTCCGGTGCGGCTTATATATGTAACAAACAGGCAATTTTGCTGCTGCGGCTTATACTCCGGTGCGGCTTATAGTCCGGAATTTACGGTAATTACGGTTTGCTCACTCACTTATGCTATAGATCAAGATTTGAGTCCCCTTTAGCTAAAAACCAAACACATATTTCTGGAGAATGGTCCTTTCTCCTGTTTGCCCAACTTGCTTATTTCTGACCTGACTATCTGTCATGTTTCTTCAGATCATCACAACGGACGAAGCAGAGAAGAGGGGTCACGTGTACGATCGCCAAGGTTCTACGTACTTGTTTGACCTGGACTACGTGGAAGACGTGTACACAGTGGATGCTGCTCACCAAGGCAACATCTCTCATTTTGTCAACCACAGCGTGAGTGTCTTAGGGCGTTTTCACACCTGATCGTGCGCGTCCTTGGTTTTGCAGCAGTTTTTCAGCGGTTCGGTTCCCCGTTCACACAGGCCAAAAAGCAAACGGTCCAGATAGGGTTGCCAACCCTCCCAGATTAGCCAGGAGACTCCGGGTAGTCTCCTGGGGTTGGAAAAAATAAATTCCCAGAGATTCTTTGACAGCTGAAATTCTTAGAATGTGTGTGCATTGTTGGGTACATTCAGTTGTGCATAACGCCGCCCACGTCTCCCCTGCGCATCGCGGTTGAGTGGAGTTTTATTATTACATTTGCAAGTTTATTTTTATTTTTATGTAGAACAGCTCAAATATCCCCCCTCCGTCATGTTTGAAGTAACTTTCGACCATCAAAGAAAAAGTGACAGCCCTATCGTGCATCCACTGTGTCATGAAGACATATATTTTTTACATATTTACAGTGTTTTGGGGTTTTCTTGCTTGTAGGCATTGATGTTGTAGGTTGCATATTTAGCAACTGGCAATGTGATGATGGTTAACGGGGGTAGGCAAGTTGCACATTTATTGCATACTGGTGAGGGAGCCTGTCCAAGATTAATCGGATTCGTCATTCTGCATGTTGTGATACTAAAGAGATGCTCATCCCAGTGTGGGAAATTAGCAAAATATTTTGGGGGCAACTTTTGCCCCTCTGTCTAAGTGTAGTGTGTGTCTGTGTGAACAACAGTGCTGTTTGTGTGAGTGTGTTCTTCATGACCTTCTGGCAAACAGCTTGCAGGTGCTAACTGCTAAGTGTGTGTTAGAGATTGAAATGGAAATGAATTGAATGTAAATCAAAATGATCAAAATCTTGGGGGCAATTTTTGCCCCTTGATCACAGTTTTTAGGGGCATTCTGAGATTTCTTGGGGGCATTTTTGCCCTGGCCCCTGGCTAAATTCCTACACAGGCTCATCCTCAGCCCATTACGCAAGCTTGTTGTCAACTAATCTGATCGACAACATCGACTGAGTTTCCTTGGTTGCTCAGCTCTGTAGGAAGTGAATCCATTTCTGGTGACGTGTTGTTGAACATGTTGTTCAGAGTATGAACGCAGCTTTAAGCTGTGTTCACACCGAGATATTTATTTTTTAGCTCTGTCGCTTGATTCAACCCTTTGGAATCGCTCTGTCGCTCTGTTTAAATCGCTCGTCAACAGGCAGACGAATTGACGGACATGTGGGGGCTATAACGTTACGCAATGTCACGATGTTTGTCCACTACGAGCCACCGTAGATGTTTACAAGCTAAGCCTATCAGCGTGCTCCCTAACGCGAGCTCTATACCGGTAGTACAGACTTCACTTCATGTCAGCTGTCAGCCTGTCAATCAGCTGTCAATGCGGTTTGTTGCCACACAATAAACCAGCGGTTTGTTCCACGCCAGTGTGATCCTTGACTCACTCTTACACGGCAGCCAATCAGCGTTGAACAGCGAGCGACTGATGCCAGCGTATTTTCGCTCGAGTTGGGATATTTCATCCAGGGCGACGAGCGTATTTTCTCCCTATCGCTCTGTCTCTGTCGCTCGGACGCCCAGCGATTTTTCTCCCGGGCGAATATACGCTCAATCGCTCGTTTGCATTGACTTTGTATGTAAACTCGATGCCAGCGAAAAACTTTAATAGGTCGGTGTGAACGCAGCTTTAGTAGTTCACATCCTTATCCTGTTTAACTTCCTTGGCGCACACATCATGGAACATTGTTCTGATGTTTGAAATGGGAAGTAAAGGGTTACTTAGAAAATGTTCATTCATATAGACCAGTGGTTCTCAAACCTTTTCACGTCAGGGACCCCTAAATTGACACAAATTATACCATGGACTGACCCCCATTCATAAGATTTTTTGTCCCAGGGTCTCTCATCTGAGAGGATTTTTGCTTTTAAATGCTTACTTCCAGAAAAGTACATGAAACCATGATCAAAATAGCCATTGTCATTGTGTTACTTATAGTTGGAATTATAGTAAAAATAAATTATTCCCGTTTTTGCTGGGGACCCCCTGGAACCCCCTCAAGGACCCCACTTTGAGAACCACTGATATAGACGGTGTAATGCAGAGTAACCTGAGCATGAAGACTGAGTCATATTACGGTATATATATATATTTTATTTTTTATTATAGCGCAAGAAAGCTAGGTATGCTGAAATGGCAGCAGAGGCAGAGCAGCGAGGTTGGAGGGATCGAGTGCGGCCTGTAGAGGTGGGCTGCCGTGGTTTTGTGGCAAAGTCTGTTATTGCCTTACTAACTGAGTTGGGCATTCGGGGACGGAGCCTGAAACTTGCGGTTAGCAACATGTCTCAGGCAGCAGAACGAGCAAGTGAATGGCTGTGGCTAAGGAGGAAACATGCTAGCTGGGGAGCTCGCTACGGTAACGGCCGGGACACACATCTTGCGTCTACCTACCTAGTGCGTGTGCGTGGCGTGGGGGCTGCGGCTGGCATGCCCGCGGCATCCACACAGGCAGCGTGGCTGCTGCGTTGCAGCTGCTGCGCTGCTGCCTGTCTGCCAACTATCTTCCTATAGAGTTGACCTTTTATTAAATTTGCAATAAACAATACAATGATGATTTCAACTGAAGATCGCTTGGGCTCACTTCAGAATCGAGGCAGTATTGATTTGTGTGTGTGTGTGTGTGTGTGGTGGGGAGGAACGAAGCCACGTTGTAGCCTATGTGGTTTTCAGAGGGCAGGAGAACTGCAGCTGTGAGCTCAGCTCATCCTCCCGTCTCAAATCAAAACGAGCCTTGATTGGCTGTGGCTGCCCCTGTAAAATATAATTTTGATGTCTATTTGTGTAGAGACACGCTAGAGACACGCGCGCGGTAAGCAGAAAAAATAGGCGTCGCTTCTATTCTCTAGATGACGCGCGTCTCACGCCTCGCAAGACACGCGCCTGAGACGCGCGTCTGATGCCGGTGGTGTGGCTGCTGTAACCTGTTAACATGGGCGCCGAAATGAAAATCAACAGGTAACGCCACGCAGACGCACAGCAGACGCAAGATGTGTGTCCCGGCCTTAAGATTGATTGTTTGTTGTTGGTCATGATTGACGGTCCGCATCAACAGGGCTTTATCATTGACAGTGGTGGTGTAGTTAGGAATGTCATACCGAACCGACCTGGATAGCTAGGCTTAGATAGTGAGGTAATATGCAGTTGTGCGGTGGTAGCATGGAGGGGGGTGTTTCCAGGACGCTGGATTACACCGTTAAGCCTTCTTGAGGTGTCGTGGGCCTAACTTAACGAAACATCGTTGAAGGAAGGTGCCCACTTGAAAACCCCAATGACATGCTTCATACTGCTGTTGGCTAGGGTAGGTAACTGGTGATCTGTGTCTTGTTTATTACCGTAGTTTGTTAGCCTGTTAGCTTGTTTTATTCTGGATTGGGCTTCTAAATGTGTTGGATGGATTTTGGCACAAGGGATAGTAACATCTTGTCCTGTGTATTAATTAATAATATATACACATTTATTATATTGAATGTGGTGAAAAAGTCCCTGACCAAGTGTCTTTGTTACCTCTTTCTTCTAGTGCAACCCCAACCTGCAGGTGTACAACGTGTTCATAGAAAACCTGGACGAGAGGCTCCCGAGAATAGCTTTATTTTCCACACGGGCTATCCGGCCAGGAGAGGAGCTCACCTTCGACTACAGGATGCAGCGTAAGTGTGTTGTGATTTGCTTCACAGCTGTCAAGCAACAAACACCATGATGTATTGTTGCACAAACACCGGATCTATCGTCAGCTTCGTTATAGCCAGGATGCTGTTTTTGCTGCCAGAGAGGCGGTGAAATTGTTCAGTGTCAAAATATGTATACTTTTGCTTTTGTGACTTCCTATGTCGTGACCACACGAGCTCACAAGTTCCATTTCAAGGCAGCATAACACATTGGAGAAGTTTGATGGTCGACAGTAGACAGAAAGTTTGTGAATTTGAGAAACAAAAAACAAGGCCTTGACATTTTTTGAAAATGGACATGGGTCATTGAAAGTGCTCAAATTTATATTTGTGCAAAAATAGAAATTGAAGTTTGATTTTTATTTATTTTTTACGTGTAACACGCGTGCGTGCCTCTCACAGTTGGGGAAAACACACGCATGCACACATCTGGCTCATACTACATCACAATAGCTCGAGTGACAACACTGATGACATCACAGTTGCTAAAGTGGCATCACTGATGACACATCGGGACCGTTCGGACAGACAGACGGACACCACCACCCACTTAGCTGAATTTGATGTTTAAGAACCCCTGGGTAGGGTAGTGAAATGAACATTCAGGTAACCGCTCTGGTGGACATTCCTGCAGTCAGCATTCCAACTGCACGCTCCCTCAAAACCTGGGAGGGACTGTGTCATTTTAGAGTGGCCTTTTATTGGGACCAGTCCAAGCCAAGGCACACCTGTGCAATAATGCTGTTTAATCAGCATCTGGATATGCCACACCTGTCAATTATCTCTCGGAGACGGAGAAGTGTTCACTTACGCAAATTTGTGAACACATTTTGAGAGAAATAAGACTTTTTGTGTGTACAGAAAGTCTTTGATCTTTTATTTCAACTTGTGAAAAAATTGGCGCAAAAACAAGTGCACGTCTAAAGCATAAACTTGGCAACTTTGTTTCCGTTTCCAGTTGATCCAGTCGACACAGAAAGCACCAGAATGGACTCCAGTTTCAGTTTAGCAGGCCTCCCCAGCTCTCCAAAGAAGCGGATTCGCGTCGAGTGCCGGTGTGGATCGGACTCCTGTCGAAAATACCTGTTCTGACATGGGACTGCTTGAGAAACACAACACCTGTTGTCTGTCTAAAGATGTGGAAAATTGTACAGATTTTTATAGGAATTGTTTTATTTCCATTGCCGTTTTATTTCCATTGCCGTTTCTTAAACTGTTGGGTATTTGTGAACAACTCTTCCCCCCCCCCCCCCTCCAAGGTTAAACGCAGCCTGAAGACTCAGATCTGGAGCTGCTCACTTTCATACGAGTTGAAGACGACATGCATCGGTTAGGTGAGCATTAGCTTGAGTTTACCTGCATTAAAGTTGCCAGGCAGAACCGTTTCCCTCGTCCCCATAAAACCACCCTGTTATTGTTTGTTGTTGTTGTTATTGTTTTCAGCAAGTTGTTGTCCCAGCCGTCGTCACTGGTGCAGGAATCCTTTTGTAGTCGATCGTCCGGTATCGTCTCTCGTTTCTCGCTTTGGCCGAGACTTGTTTCTATTTTCCAACCGGCGCTGAGCTGGCCAAGATCAAATGAAATGTGAATTTGAGTGAGTGGGGTTTTTCCATGGTTTTGAAATCTTTTAGTTAAATTGTGATTTTGTAGTCTCATTATGCAATTTATAACTTGCTTGCTTTTTTTTTTTTTTTTTTTTTAATCTTTGTGACTCCCGAGGTTCTGATGTAAAATGGATTTAGCAGGGCGTGGTGGTAGGAAGTTTTTTTTGTTTTGTTTTGGGAAACCCATCTTCAGATCGTCCAACATTTAAAACTGAATTGGAGCAGGTTTTTCAATCCTAGTCCAGTGATTCTCAACCTTTTTCATATCAAGGACCATGAATTAAGTCTTTGAGCATTAAGGCCACAGACCCCCCCCCCCCCCCCCCCCCCCCCATCTGATGAGATGTTGTCTCTCGGACCCAAATCTGTGAATATTCTTTTTTTTTTTGTCAGAAATTATTTTGTCCAGAACTCTGATCAGAATTCTTCTCTTGTGTTAATGTTTTGTCAATTTTAACAATTGCGGTCTCCCTAGAAACCCCTCCAAGGTCCCCCCCCCCCTGGTGGTCCCCCGGACCCCATGTTGAGAACCACTGTCCTAGTTGACATCCAGTGGGTCATGAGCAGAGCTCACAGAGTCACGTCCTGTTACAATGACATGAACTTCAACCTGCTAACAAACCGGTAAGAGCAAGTCAAACACAAACGCTGTGTTTGTGCTGTGGTAATATTCACAACGATGTTAAAAAACCCCTGTCGAGGTGGATGGAGGTTGCGTAGAACATTGGGAACCCTACGAGACGCTGAAAGCGTTTGAAATTCCACACCAAAACATTGACAGAAAGATATCGTCCATAAACATACCGTCTGAAATGAACTGTTCGATTTATCATTTGCATTTTCGTAATGCTCCTTCAGTAGACCGCAGAAGTCCGGTGTTGAGACAAATGGGGTTTTCATGGAGATTATCTATAAGAGATACCATGGAAATCAATTTTATCGGCCAGTCGAACACCTGGATAACTGCCCTGCTGCCACTACTTAATTTGTATCATTCATATGCTGTGAAGATTTGTATGGATTGGTGATGAAGTGAGGAGCATATCCAGTCAAATTTCCTATCCGTCATCTCTCATGTCACTGCCCCCTGTACAGTATCTATTTTGTTATTTTACTATGTCCCTGATGTTTAAGCGTTTTTAGCTGTTAATGCTTGTTTCGTCAGTGTTGCTCTCTTATAGGTTGAGAACAAAAATAATTTAAATAAATGGCTAAAAAAAAAAACGTCAACTTGGCATTCTTTTAAGCTTCAATTCTTCTATCACAAATGGATCTATAAGTTATGATAATAAAACTGTACAGTGTGCTGGGTGGTTTTTGCCATCAGTGGCTACCACTAGATGGCGCTTTTGACTAAGAGGACATTCGAGTTTCCCTCCAGTTACCATAGCTCTATTATGTAATACAGTCCTCTACATGTTGGCAGGCTTCATGCTTACTTCTAGCTCAACAGACTTTTTGAAGGCAGATGCAGATAAATTTAGACTGAAGTTGCCAGTATTGAGTATCTAATTGACAGTTTTCATGCCAAAATATTAAGTATTAGTATCAGCATCGGGGTGGAAAAGCCTCTGAAACACCACCCGATATTTAATTAAGGTCAATATCAGCCTTATATATTGGTCCAACTCTAGTTAATTTTAATTTATTCTCTACTTAAGCGTTGATTCAGCTACAATTCACGCCATAAGTAGTACCGGTACTCAAAACTGTACTTACCGGTATATCTTTACTTCTAAAGAAAGTGAGATGGGGGGCGGGGTCAGACAGTAAAGTGAATATAGACCACAGCACTGGTCAGTGTGGTCAGACAGTAAAGTGAATATAGACCACAGCACTGGTCAGTGTGGTCAAACAGTAAAGTGAATATAGACCACAGCACTGGTCAGTGTGGTCAAACAGTAAAGTGAATATAGACCACAGCACTGGTCAGTGTGGTCAGACAGTAAAGTGAATATAGACCACAGCACTGGTCAGTGTGGTCAGACAGTAAAGTGAATATAGACCACAGCACTGGTCAGTGTGGTCAGACAGTAAAGTGAATATAGACCACAGCACTGGTCAGTGTGGTCAGACAGTAAAGCGAATATAGACCACAGCACTGGTCAGTGTGGTCAGACAGTAAAGTGAATATAGACCACAGCACTGGTCAGTGTGGTCAGACAGTAAAGTGAATATAGGCCACAGCACTGGTCAGTGTGGTCAGACAGTAAAGTGAATATAGACCACAGCACTGGTCAGTGTGGTTAGACAGTAAAGTGAATATAGACCACAGCACTGGTCAGTGTGGTTAGACAGTAAAGTGAATATAGACCACAGCACTGGTCAGTGTGGTCAGACAGTAAAGTGAATATAGACCACAGCACTGGTCAGTGTGGTCAGACAGTAAAGTGAATATAGACCACAGCACTGGTCAGTGTGGTCAGACAGTAAAGTGAATATAGACCACAGCACTGGTCAGTGTGGACAGACAGTAAAACCCTCTATTCGTTATAGCTAGGTGGCTCCCCTGCAGATTAAGCTATGACAAAAAGTCTTATTGGATTGGCTGGATTTGTGAAGGATCAGGACGTTGTGATTGGCTGGATTTGTGAAGGATCAGGACGTTGTGATTGGCTGGATTTGTGAAGGATCAGGACGTCGTGATTGGCTGGATTTGTGAAGGATCAGGACGTCGTGAGCACCGGGCGAACAAACACACAAGTAGGTGAGTGGAATAGGGCCAAATGAGTCAGATGGCCAGTGGCCAGTCAGTGTCTGGGTCAGCCAGCCACTCTCTCACTGGGCCCACACACAGTGATGGGTCAGCCAGCCACTCTCTCACTGGGCCCACACACAGTGATGGGTCAGCCAGCCACTCTCTCACTGGGCCCACACACAGTGATGGGTCAGCCACTCTCTCACTGGGCCCACACACAGTGATGGGCCAGCCACTCTCTCACTGGGCCCACACACAGTGATGGGCCAGCCACTCTCTCACTGGGCCCACACACAGTGATGGCCGGGAGGCTCAGAGGATGTCTTTCGGGGAGCACTTTACATCGTGTGTGGCTCTTCTCTAATTGAATGATGTGTCTAAATCAGTTTTCAAACTTGTTCACCTCAACGACCCTAAACGGACACAAATTAGACCACTGATAAGATGTTGCCCCAGGGTCCCCCATCTGACAAGACTTTTGCTTATACTGTAGATGTTTTCTTACAGAAAGTGTATGACACCCGTTATGACCAATGTGTATGGATGGAATTGTAGTGAAAATAAATAATTCCTCTTTTTACTGGGGGCCCCCCTGGCTGGAACAACCTCAAGGACCCGAGTCAGCTTCGCCTGGGTGAAGCCAGCCTTCAACGTCACGTGACGTCACGTCACAGACTATCCCTGTAACGTGACTGATAGTACATAGAGGTCACGTGGAGGCTGAGTTTACTTAGGCTAGAGTCAGCTTCGAGTTGGAAATTGCAAAAACGATCTAGCAAGTCTAAAATAATTGTATATACCGGTACATAATACAATTCATGTAGTTTAATAAATTGTAGATTCAAAGGGGCATTATTAATCTATGACTTTTATTGACCTCTATAGCGACCGGTGGGAATTGCAACAACAGTTTTCTGGCCTATAATTAACAAGTAAAGTCATGTTTTCACAATAGAGAGGAGTACGCTAACTACTTAAGAGCGGAGATCCAACAGAAATGTCTAGTGAAGAGGTGATGTATCACCAAACAAACTACTGTAATAACTAGAAGTACACGGAGTGCAGAGTAGACCTCCGCCAAGGCCAATGCTTGTTCATGAATCGGATCAGCTCCAAAATCTTCCTTGGCCCGTGCTACACCCTTCCACTGAGTTTCATGAAAATTGTCCCAGTAGGCTTTCCGTAAGCCCCTCTGACAAACAAACTGCACCAAATACATAACGTCCTTGGCGGAGGTAATAATACTGCATTTGTCATTTGCTTTTTGCGCTTTTGAGAAGGAGGCTTTTTTTAGTCTTCATCTGAGTCACATCTCAGACTCATGTATATGATTTCAACCAATAATTCTGCCTCATTCATAGAGACACTGCAGAGCGCGTCATCATTCAGAAACCACAACCCCCCCCCCCCCCCCCCCAATCCTGCATTCTCCTATGTCACATGTTGCACACAAAGATCATATATACCGAAGATGAACACAGCTAGATCCACATTTTTCTTCTCGCCAATTCTCAATGGCTTCCTTGTTTTGCTCAGGAGTGGAAAAAACTTTAATTGGTGATTTTTTTACATTTGTTGTCTGCGCAGCCCCCCCCCCCCACACAACAGCTTTTAGCTATGTTTAATTCAAGTAAAATGACGCTGGTGTGTGGAAGTGAATGGAGCGATTTCCCCCGTGATGGGCGTGGCCTATTTCATGAAGCGTCTCTATCCCAGCTTTCTCCCAATCACATTGCCTGCTGGCATTCAACTGTCCCATGTAGCCTATTTGGGGAGTCAGCCGTTTCCCCTCTCATCTCATCTCATCCCACCACCTGCTCACCTCATTCTTTTCGTCATTCTTAGGAGTTCTAGTGAGCAAGCAGGCCTTGCTCACAGAGTTGGCATGCAGCTTCTCCTCTCTCTCCCCAGAGGGGTTTCATAGTCCAGCTCCCTGGCTGATTCCAACTCTGCTGCTCACCTGTGTGCCCCTCCACTCTGGAGCTCTCCATGGTGCTGAACCCGTGTTGACTCATTTTTGCCACTAATTAGCCATTTTTGCCTATTTTAGTCTGCCTAATTGCTAATTGCCTAATTCAAAAATCCGTCTCCGTTAGGTCACCCACAGGGGGTGCTCTTTGCACTTCCTGAAGGATTCAGCGCGATCGCACGTAAAATGGCATAGCTGTGGCCGAACACAATTAATTTATTTTATGAATTTTCCCCATTTACTCCCCAATTATACTTGGCCAATTTATCCCCATGCTGCCCCATCCCCTCTATTGGCTGCCCCGGTCGCTGCTCCACCCTCTGCCGATCTTGGGAGAGTCGAGACTAGCACCATGCTTCCTCCGAGACATGCGCAGTAGCCAGCCGCTTCTTTTCACCTGGCAGGGGGAGCTTCACCGGTAGGACGTAGCACGTGGAGGGATCACGCTATTCCCACCAGTTCCCTTCCACCCCGACCAGGTTCCCCCGACTGACCAGAGGAGGCGCTATATAGGCCTGTATGGACGCCCGGCCAAGCCGGAGGTAACACGTGGATACGAACCTGCGACCCTCGCGTTGGTAGGCAGGGAATCTACTGCTACACTACCCGGACGCCCGCCAAACACAATTTCTGATCATGCACTCACAGAGGCTTTTCCATTCGTATAGCATATAGGATTGAAAGAGCACATGAACTGAAAATGTATATTTCTTTTATTGTTTTTTAACGTCCCAACATAATCGCCATGATATTAAACATAGCATGTTATGCTAATGAGATCAGCCAATTAATGCATTAATTAGTCAATGTTTCTGTCACCATACACCATCTCCACACATACTACACGGGTGGTGTGTTAATATGAATTCTATATATCTTAAATCATTAAGGAGTTAGAGTAGTTTCCCTCATTGATATGCAGATGTATGCAGCAAGATGCTGGGAAGTCTAAATGGAATGCTGGTTTCTTTCGTGCTGGCTCCTTCTCAGATGCTGTGGAAACAGTTTCTGCCGTCGAGCGTTTTTGGCTGCTATTCACCAACTGTTCAGCTCAAAACTTCTGCCCAAATTTCCCTTTTAATTAGAGAAGCTGGTCATGAACTCAGCTCAAGATTTTTCAAGGTGCTGTATGAAGGAAGGAACTGTACGGTGTATGAGAAAGGAATGTGATCGTATTCGGGTCTTCAAAAGCTTGGAAATTAATTGGATAAAATGTTTGCATAAAGCGCACCAAATCTGTACACAAACTTCCACTGGCTATATTTCAAGTAATAGTCAGAACCTAAGCACCAACTGATGCTGATGCTGGATTCACAGTATGGAGGTATTTCTAAACTGGTCGCAAACAGAACCGAGCAACTCAACTTGATTAACTTAATTCTCATCATTCAGACCGGACTCAAAAATGACTCAAAGTCCACGCAGGTCATTTAATGTTCATTTGCCAGGTTGCCATGATTACCGGGAATTACAATGATGTGGCAAACAGGGTGGGCATTTCGTCATTTTAGAGGCATGGCCATTCGGCCTTCGGCATCATACATCTTTTTAGGGCACAAGGACATCATGAAGAGCGAATTTTCTGAAATCGGTGTTAAAATGTGACCTGCTCTATCAAAATCACATAGACCACAAAACACATTTTGAGTTTTACACACTGTTGGAAGGACGAGAACGTAAGCTTTCTGATGATATAAAAAATATCTTTGTAGTCCAAAGATTGAGTGAGATACACCCCTTTATGTCTTGACTGTTTCCAAACTGTTTTTGAGGCTTTATTTGACTAAAATCTGGTGAAACCCCCAAAACAGCCGAAATCAATCTTTTTTCCCCCCATAAAATCACATTTCTACAAAAAACGGGCCAGTGGTGCATGTGACTGATTTTGTCAGAGCAGGTCACAAATGAACCAATGACACATCCTTTGCATAGAGCAGCTACATTAAACTGAGACCACTGACGCTTTTAAAGCAACTGACAGTAGCAGGCTGCTAGCAGGGCACTGCCAAGGTGACCTTAGAGATCTCAGGGCATCACGGCCAGAGGGAGGGGCAAGGGAGGCCATGTGTGCCTCTGTGTAATTCCCACCCTGGTGGCAAATCTAAAAAACCTAGATTCATCTTCAGTAAGATAAAGAAAGTTTTGACATCTAAGAATATCAAGGGTTTTGTATACTAGTTGTACAGCTGTGTATCAGCACAGCAGTGACTATTACAGGACCAAGAGGACGTTTCACACCGCCTTATGGGTTTACCGCAATATGACAGACACACTGAAAGGGTTTTCATTGATTACTGTAATAATTGGCACCTATTAATGACTCAAGTTCACCAAAGTTTGTCATTATTACCACTACGACCACACCCCATTCATAGGCACTTCTTTTGTCTTTTAAACCACTTACTGTAAATCGTATGCCCATTCACCATCTAAACGCATACAATTCTCAACCATAAAGCACCAAAATCCTTCTTTAGAATTGCAGAAATTCCTTGAATGTAATCAGTGAACCCCAGAAGCAATCATACAGTACAGAGGGCAACTGTTCCTCATTATTTAATTTCACAACTCATGGCCAGATCATTTTCAATCCATTTTAATCAACAACACTGTTAGTAATGAGAAGGGCGTCGTCGCTCAATATGAAAGAATATACTTCCATACTAAAATTAGTTCATTTCTATCCTATTGTGACTGAGAAAGTTATTCCTGCCTTTCTTCTTTCATCTTGTATTGATTACTGTAACTCAGTGATACTCAAACCGAGGCTCTAGAGCCACATGCGGCTCCTTCACGGGTCGTTGTGGCTCTTTCAAGTCCTACTTAAAATATTTTGTATTGTGACTCTTGTTTTTTTGTCAGTGTGGCGGGCAGTGTGAGTAGGGCAAGGTTGAGTACCACTGCTGTAACTAGTTCAGGATGCAGCAGTTAGGCCATGTCCACATTACAGGCAAATCCGATTTGCTGCTAAAGTCATTAATCATCATTATCTTGATTGGTCTCCCAAATCTGATTTGGGAGTGTGTCCGCACTGCCAAAAAAATCTGATTTGGGCAAGTGTTCAAGTCGGATCTGTGTGTCCAGACCTCCATATGTGGTTTGGGACAAGTGACACAAATCAGACTTAGTTGGAGCGTCCAGACCAGAGCCTGTGAGCGGAGTGGAGCGGTGATTATTACCGCTCCTTGCTCACGGAGCGGCCCTTTCCACCCGCTCCAGCGCTCCCAGCCGCTCCGCTCCAGACCGCTCCCCGCTCCATACAGATTTCACCCGCTCGCACTCACCGCTCCGCTCAAAATAATAAAAAGGCCAGGGTGTTTTCATTTGTGTTTAAACGCCTGGGCAATGGGCATTGCTCACTACAAATAACATGAGCTCAGCAGAGTCGGCTGCATGTTTGTTTCTCTTCCTTCTCGTCGCGCAGCAGCTGGCAAGAAAATAGTGGGCGTGCACATGGCCACGCACCGATGCATTCTGGTTCGAACATGTTGTGATCGAAACTGGAGCGGGACTGAGCGGGTGATCGGTGCCGCTCCAACTTTCACTCCGGTACCACTCTGGTACACCGCTCACCGCTCAAGCCAAAATCCCCCCACTCCGCTCCGCTCCGTTCACATGCTCTGGTCCAGACTCATAAAACCAATCTGGATAGAATCATTAATAGGTCACTAAAGTTCACAAATCAGATTTGGCCTCCTAGTCTGAACATGGCCTTAGACCTGTCATTTACAGAAGAGGTCAAACGGCTCATTTAGCAAACTTACACTGGTTTCCACTGATTTTAGAATTGATTTAAAGATTCTGTTGATTACTTTTCAGCAACGGAATGACTTTGCCTTAAAGTGCAAGGAGGCTGATTATGTACGAGGACATTTCTTATGAATAAAGTCAATGTGATGTGGAAAATAAGGGTGGGAGTCACCAGAGGTCCCACGATATATCATATTTAAGTCACAATATAATATTGCGATTTTAAACATTTTGCAATATGAGTATTGCGATAACATATTTTTGCAATTTATTACCTTTTTTCCCCAACTGCAGATTATGTTCCCATAGGAAAACTCATACAATACTTAAGTCAGAATATGATATTATCATGATTTTAAAGATCGATACTTGGTGTCCGTGTATCGATACAATATTGCAATGCAAAATATCTTGATACTATGTGGTGTTCAGGAAGGTGATTTTGGCAAGCCACACTTTGGTCAGAGAGGAGCTTTTCTGTCTGAGCACAGCTGATGATGGTCCTTCTGAAACACAACTTCAAAAATCTTAAAGCAGCTACGAGCAAGATTTTCGATTGTTATTAAACAGTCTAAATTTAATATCGATGCATCACAACTTACCTCTAATAGTAGACGAGACCAACGCCGAGTAGTCTCGCTTGAACCCCGAGTGAATCGGCCAGTGTTGTCTTGACGATTAGTCTGTCTGCGGCCGGAGCAGATCAGGAAGTGAAATGAAACGGTTTGCGGCAGCCACTTCGGCCATAACCACAAAATAACAAAATGACTTCCAAACAAACTGTTAGAATATAACGAGAGATGTTCGCGAGAGTAGCAAGCCCCTGCATGGCGTTCTCCGTGTTTATGGTCTGTTGCTAGGCAGAGCCAAACGGTTGAAGGCAGGCAGCTGCCGTAATCCGTTTCGTTTCACTTCCGGGTTTATCCGGCCCGCCGGTAGACAGATAGAGAGAGAGAGCCTGGTGACGCGAGGTTAGTAGACAGACACGGACTCTATAATCATCAAGAGAGCGATCTCCGATTCACACGGCTTTGGTCTCAGCTACTATTATAGGTAAGATGTGGATGCATCAATATTATAATTATACTGTTTAATAACAATCGAAAATCTTGCTCGTAGCTGCTTTAAAGAATAAAACAAGTTTCTGAAGGATGTTAACTACAGTGGTTTGACACTACAACCAGGTGTTTTCATTATGCGAGACGCGCAGACTGTTGTCACGGTTAATCATCATCATCATCTCCAGATCATTTCAAAGGAAATTTATTTTCATTACAAAACCAACAACAAAAAATCATAAATCGCCAGAGACATGCTTAACAGCTCAACCAGTTTTTTTTAAGAATACAGAAAAAAGGGACATGGCACCGGCAGGCTTTCCTCTGTGATTTCCAGCAGTCAGAATCAAATCCATTTGCCACCCTTCACACCTCTCTGGAGTTTTACGTTTGAAACTCGACTCAGGATGCCTTTTAGATGTTGTTGTTTTTTTTACCTTTTGACATTTCACTGTTCTTCTTCAAGGCTGAACTGAGAATGAATCCTTAGCCCCCCCCCCCCCCCCCTCCGTCTCCTTTCAAAGATATCTCGAGTTTCTCTCAAAGATACACAGTTGCTGTGTTGCCTCGTCTTGGAGAGAAATGTTCTCTCAAAATGTACACTATTGTGCGTCTTTATCGTATAATAGAAACACAGCAGAACTACCAACCAAAGAGTCGTTTAGACATTCAGTTGTCAAATTGGTACTTGCCTCACTCTGGAAGCTATGGACCCTTTTCACGGTGGCCATTTTGTGTCGAAAAGGCAGGGTGCAAGCAAGGCACTAATGAGGGTTTCCAATTTCCATGATCGGAAGTTGGAAACCCTAGGAAACCCCTTAGTGTTTTGCTTGCACCTGTGTTTACCCTGCCTTTTCGACACAAAATGGCCCCCGTGAAAGGGGTCTATTGGCCCAACCTTGTAGACAAAAGGCAGAGGTTAAAGAGTAGAGCAATTTGAGCAATTGCGGTCAAAATGGCCAGGTGTATTGTCTGTACAACGCCTGGTTTCTTGACACTTTTTCAAATTGATATACCACAAATCTTTTACTTTTCTTCGGTGACACATTAAAAAAGAACCCATATTTGACCTGTCCAGTTCCCTCGACTTTACCTTCTTTATCCCTTAATGTTTAAGAACAAAATCCAGTCCAATTTATAACCTAGTAATAAAAAAAAAGGGTGAAAAAAAGATTTGGAGTAAAGGTCATTGGTTTTAAACACATTCAAATCTGTGTGTAAGGAACAGGGTTAAGATGAGCAATACCCAGGAAGCGTTTGCAGGAGTGATGTCTTCAAAATGCAATGTGTAGCCAGAGGCCTTTAATACAGAGAGACACCCCAACTTGCAGTCACTTCCTGTATCTGTGCCGCGGAGGTTTTGCCACTGCCACGCCCCCTTGCGAGACCGATCAGCCAATGGCGTTTCACACCATTGACAGACAGCCAATCACAAGCCAAGAACCGTGTTCATTTAGGAGCCCGGAAAGAGTGTTCCATTTCTTACAATTGGCGGAGCCAGGAGTGGGGGGGGGTGTCTCTAATATTAAATGTCTCTGGCGTAGCCTATCTCTCTCGATTTCCCTGCTCCGCCCCCTCTAGCCGTCCTCGACACATACGCCCATTCATACCTACATATTATAGAAACACACACGCACGGTAAAAATACGATGAGCGGGAACCCCCAACCCCCCCTCCCCCTCCGTCCCATTGCATTTCCAAAGTTAGTTTGCTGTCAATATAATACACACTAAATAGTACAGAGGTCACAGTAAATTTACAAAAGATAATCCGCCTGAAGCAACTTAAAAAAAACGCACTGTCAGGCATCCTTTCCAGCACTAATCGCAAATCCACACTCTTTTTTTTCAAGCTTTGCTCATAGAAATTAAACTGGAGAGAGTCCCACGATAATCCGGGAAGGGCTTCTGTCAACTCCGTCAGTTGTCGGGTGTTTTTTGAAAAGTTTCCCCCCACTCCTCAAAAGTGGACGCTATTTTTTTTTCTTCTTCTTTTTCCCCCCCGGAGTGTTCTCCTTTTGCCCCCCTATCGCCCACCATCGTCATCATTACAGTCTGTGAGAGCAGAGTTCCTCCATGGTTGGACGACGGGGCAAGAGCGACGACGAGTCTTCCAAAAATGTCACTAGTATACACACAGTGTGGTGTTTTTACTGACTCCGGCGCATACAAACCGAAGAGACACATTTTGTCAGCTCGTTCTTCTTGCATCGGGTTTCACTTTTGTTTTGATCGAGTTAAGGCCATAACGCTGAAAAGAACCCAAAACGACACAACCAAACGAAAGATTAGCAATTCTCTGTGGCATGCTGCTATGCCACGGCAGAGAGGAAGGGGCACGTAAAAAAAAAAAAGCCCAAACCCACACGGTTCAAACTCCATCTTAAGGGGCCCTGTCACGTGTTTAGACATTCACTTACAAATTACAATCTCTGTGTCTTTGTCCTACACTTTCAGAGAAAAGAAATGAGAAAGAAGAAGCACGGTTTGTCAATTATCGTCAATCATCAACTATATTTGTGCAAAAAATAGTCAAGCGGCAGATTGTGCCCCTCTACTGCACCATCCTAAGTCCCTCATGTGAAGTGATAATAATAATAAAAAAGATGTAAATGTAAATGTAAATTGAGACATTGTTCTACTGATTAAACATTCACATAAAGTTGGTGTGGACTTAACCAGATTTTTTTTTTGCGGGGGTGGGGGAGGGGGCAATCACATGTTTGGTGGCAGCTATTTTGGCTCCATATTCCTGCTAAATACCTGGTGATTACTAGGCCAATATGGAGACTTTGTGGACACAATTATTACATCTAGACCCTTCTCACGGGGGCCATTTTGTGTCGAAAAGGCAGGGTAAGCACAGGTGCAAGCAAAACACTAATGAGGGTTTCAAACTTCCATGATTGGAATTTGGAAACCCTCATTAGTGTTTTGCTTGCCTTGCACCTCTGTTTATTCTGCCTTTTCGACACAAAATGGCCCCTGTGAAAAGGGTATATTAGCAGACACGGCAGCACTTCTTTGTTATAGAAACAGGGGTGTGGCAACATGCCACCCATGGCATATCGTTGCCAAATGTTTTCGGCCAGTTTCCGTTGCGTTTTTTCCCTCATAAAGGTTCCCAATATCACTAATATTTTATAGAAGTTTTTCTGCAATTGGTTTGCAATATGCTTCCTCAACATTGCAATAATCTCAAATTATACTGCATGCTAATTCTTCCAACCAGTAAGGGAAGCTCTTGGGAAGGGATGGCCCGCCTCCTGTCAATCACTACACCACCTCACACCTCTGTGTATGTGTGTTTTATGAGCTGTTGTATGATATACAGCTGTCAGCAGTGTTTTGGTGTTTGACGTACTTGTTGCTAAGGTCAAACAATTGCATTGGCGTAAAAAATTTAATTGATTTAGAATGTCAAACTGGCAACCGGGGTTAGTAATATGGTCAAATTCTAATAACGCCAGATTGACTCATGGGAGGGAACAATACTACAGGCTAGTACTGAGTTACAATATTGTTGCTATTATCTTACTTTTTTAAATACCACATACTGTACTTGCTGTGGATCTTTCTGCATCAATAGACCAAATCACCGTGACGTCACCATGTAAACAACATTACTTCCGCGTACCACTTTGGGAAGGCGGCAGGTTTAAATGTGCGTGTTGTCAAATAAATGCTCATAAATAAATGTTCAAACGGTTGGTAAACATGCTTGTCCGACGTATCTAGCCTTTCTTCTGTGTTTGTTTTATGTAGTGTTAGCTAGCTAATAACGTTTGTTTACAACTGTCAAACTCGCTGTTTTTTTGCAGACTCGTTACAGACAGAGCTACTGACGCACGTTCATTTAATTTAGCTTCAAGTCTACTCTGGTCTGGTCTGGTCCAACAGGTAAATTAGCTAGTCTGGTCTCCACTAACATTAGTGAAAGTGTTGTTATGAATGATATTAAACAACAACACAACACGAACGAACCATTTTTGTCGTCTTTGTCTGTTTTTGTCTTCAACACGTCAGTTTGTGCCGTTCACCGCCATTATCATGTGTGGACCGCAGGGGTAACCGGAAGTAAATGTAAACATCCCCGCTGATTTGGTCTATAGTGATACAACTTAAAGAAAAAGCCCCCCCTCTGATCATCAATCTGTATATTCAATGAATTCCAGGAGTTGTAATTTACTTTTCTGGTGTTGACACTTTACCTCAACTATACCTTGATTAGTTATTTGCTACATTTCCCAGAATGCTTCACAGCAACCCCCTAGAGAAATGGGTGTCACCAGAGCCGTGTAGATAGAAGAGTCCCGACATCTCCATTCACTCCAATGGACCAGTTTTTTTACTCTCAAGAGTTCCAGGAACTAAGGTCCTGGATTAAGCAGCACTGTCGAGTTGCAGCAAAATAGACAGTTTGCGTTGTACTTTGAAAGGGTTTTTCATCCCTTGAATCAAATATCGGCTTTATTTTAGCATGCAAAAGTAGCACGAGACCCATTCCTGGCTGTTCATTGGCTAATGAGTCTCGCATTTTGGTCCTCCGCTGACGCCACTCTCTCTAGAGGACACTAGGTGTCACTAATCCCTGCTTTTCTTAAGACCCGCCCTACTCTGCCTCTGATTGGTTTGTGTTTAGGCATGAGGAGGTTGGGTTAGGCATGAGGAGTGATGATCAGGGTGAACCAAGGGCGGTCAGACGCAGATTAGGGCAGGTCTTAAGAAAAGCAGTGGGGTCCATAATAATGCATCCGTACCGGCTGACCGATCGGTCCTGCACATGCGCGAGCGGGTCCGCCATCTTGACACAGGTACGGCAACACCACTTGGACAAACTTGATACTGCATGTTTTATACACTGCAGAGACGACGCAACGCCGTTTCAGATCATCAATAACAAGCATTCCATATCTTTAAACAGACTCTCGCTGTGAACTGCCAGTTGCTTCCGGTTACTGTAAAATGTTCACCCATGCGTGGTACCAATCGGGCACGAATAAGCACGCACATTACCCAACGTAAACGCACAGCTAGATTGCACGACTGCTCTTGTTTTATTTAATTAACATTGGTTGTGAAAAGATGCTGTACTAAAATGGTGTTGTGAATGCAGAACTAAAAGAAATATGACACCTGGCAGCTGAAGGATCAGGCACCCGGCACCGACCGTGTATAACACATGTACAAAACATGCGGTATCAAGTTTGTCCAAGTGGTGTTGCCGTACGTTTCTGTCCAACACGGTGGACCCACTCACGCATGCGCAGAACCATCGGGCAGCCGGTACGGATCGGGTAGTGACACGGGGGCCTTGTTACTTTCAAACAAAGGTGGGCTTGTAACTAGTTCATGAACATTGGGGCGTGTCTATCATCATGACCACGCCTCCCTTAATGTAAACACAACATGCCTTGTGACTGCATTGCATTCTGGTCATTTGAGGCTACTGTCAGTGTAGAGATCGGTCTCTCTACCTCTTCTACGATGCATTTATCCCTGTATGTTTGTTGGACGTCGCAGCAAAATGGCTGCTGCAGAAAAGATAAATAACATTTTAGAACTGAACTGAAATCACAATTTGGTAAGTGATTTTTAACCGTGCATTCACACCGAGGTGAAAAAACTGCTGGAAAAGTAAAGACAACATCAACTCAAGCGATGAGGCGAAAATCTCGTCATTCACAGCGCAAAAATGTGCGGGGTGTCTGGGGTGAAATCTCATCTCGCGAGTTTGCATTGACTTGTGTGTAATCTCGCCGCGCGGAATTGGCTTGGTGTGAACGCCCAGTAAGTGTTTTAGAGGGACTTTTTCCTTTAACCATCTTCTTTTGACAAATCGTCCTACACTTTAGAGTTTTAGAAAAGCTCTATATAAATATCACGTATATTATTCTTATTCTTATATGATGATTCAATCTGTTCTAGCCTCCACCTTTCATATTGTGACGTCCCGTCTCTGTCTCTGTACTGTAGGGGAGAAGGTATGGGCTGTGCTTTGGTGTGTTTTCACATTTCACATGTACCCAGCATGGCTTTAAAAGAAGAAACGGCTTGACAGCTTCCTGTTATCTTCCCTACAAGTCAATTGAAGACAACAGAGATCAGAGACTCTGCATATGGGTCAGTTGTATTTTTACTGTATCTAATGCTGTTTCTTGAGAAACCTCTGTTGTGCCATTAGCTTATAGCTGATCACACACGCCCATAGTATTTCCATTATCTCCATCTTAAATAGCAACTCACACTTCTGCCGATACTTTGTGAGTTCTTACTGACTGCCGTGAAGTATAAGACCGAACTAAAACCATTCATAAATGGTCTCACTGCCTTATCTGGTCAATTTAGAGTAGGAAACAGCGCACATACTTTTCCATAGTATAATTTCTGCCATCACCTCTGCCGTCTCCTCTGAATTTCTATTTGAATGTTCGGTGTGCTGCAAAGAAAATTAATTACAACATTTTTGAAAATTGCCTTGGGTCCTGGGTAAGATGTGGCTATCCAATAGCTCTATGAAAACATGCATCTAGCCCATTACCAATTACCATCACTTGAGAATGTATCTATTTTGGCACAAATCGTTTAAAACATTCACTGTTGTTAATCCAACTACAATTATCTCTCTGTCCGTAAAATAATAGCACAGCCATTGAGAGTCATTTAGGGGCCGAAAAAGTTGCCAATCCCCATTTTCTGTTCAAGTTCTGCTTTTTGGTTCCCCATAGTAAAAAAAAAAAAAGAAAGAAAAATCTTGTTTTTAGCACCACCATTTACCATTCTTGCACAAATTTGTGTGACACCTGGGAAATGATTAATCAAATATTCAGACTTTCCTTACTAAGCAGCACATGTAATTTGTTGGTGGCTGTTTCTCTGGCATCGCTTCCACACTGATCGCATGTTTTTGCTATGAAAGTGTCGCCCCCCCCATCCCCCCCGTTGTAAAAAGTACAAGTTCTACCTTCATGTACTGTATCTGTATACTGTTGTTTTAAGCGAAAAAGGGTAGTAAAATGGAGAAACATGCTTTTACCATTCCAGTGTTTTTACCCATAAACTCACTAGTTTAGACCCACTATTTAACAGAATCTTGTATTGAATCAAAGGCCACAATAACTCAAATAATCCCTCTGCCGCCCCCCTCGTTGTTTTTTTCTCTCCGTGTTCAGATCACATGACACAGTCATGTTCAGATCACATGACACAGTCATGTTCAGATCACATGACACAATAAGGCTCTCGTGGCAGGTGAGGTTTAGTCCTGCAGCAGGCTGGTAGGTGGGACAGGAGCCCTTTCTTCAGGTCTTTGTTGAGGAAGAAGCAGACAATGGGGTTGACCCCAGCCTGGGCAAAGCTCATCCACACGGTGGTGGAGAGGTACCGGTGGGGTATTGTGCACGCCTTGACAAACACCCGCCAGTAGCAAGCCACTATGTAGGGAGACCAGAGCACCAGGAACAGCAGGGTGATCACGTAGAACATCCTGCCCAGCTGCTTCTCGGCTTTGAACTCCTCCATGCCGAGCAGGCGCCGGTTCTGGTTGTGCAAGTTCTGCCGGATTCCCAGCAGCGTGGGCGGCATGGGGCCCCGGCCGAAGCCCGCGATCCAGTTGGCCGCCGCCTGGCCCGTGGCCCCCGGCCCGTGGAAGGTCCAGTTCTGACTGATGGCCGGCACCATCTGGACCGGCTTCATCTTGCGGTGCTTGTACTCGAAGAGGAGCAGCTTCATGTAGACGACGTGCGTGGCCAGGATGAGCACGGCCAGCATCAGCATGAAGCCCAGCGTGTCGTTGGCCTTGAAGTAGCGGTGCTCGAAGATGCACTGGTCCTCCTCGCGGATGAACTTGTAGGTGCCCACGTCGAAGACGGGCGGGAACGCCATGGCCACCGACAGGGTCCACACCATGCACACCACGGCCACGCACGTCCAGAAGGTCATGCGCTTGGAGTAGAAGCGGTGGTGGGCGATGGCCATGTAGCGCGTCACGCTGATGCAGAACAGCATGAAGGCGGCGTGGAAGCAGAAGAGCACGGCCATGAAGGCCACCACCTTGCAGCTCAGCACGCTGTAGGTCCAGGCGGAGCCGTTCTTGATGGACACCAGCACGAAGGGGAAGCACACGGCCGAGCGGATGGTGTCTGCCAGGCACAGGTCCAACAGGAAGTAGTACGGCGCCTAATGGTGATAATGATGATTTTTATTCGCACACGTCATAAATGTTACAGGTAAGCAGACGGGTACAATCGAGAGATATGCAGACGTGTGATGGGCACCCCAAAGAAGCTAACTAGAGCTTGTAGGTGGAGGCCCAAACAAATAACAAAAACAACTGTAACAAGTGTGTGTAAATACAGTATATATATATATATACATACATATTCACACCTACATATACATATAAATACATACCTTATGCAGGGCGCGGTCCCTCAGCACCAACAGAGACACCACCAGGTTGCCCACCAGGCTGATGCAGATGATCAGGCCCAGCAGCAGCAGTTTGAGATAGGTGGAGAGGGCTGAGGCGGGACCCCCGGCCACCATCCCTCCCGCCGTGGCCACCACCGCTCCCATGGGCCCGCCCGGCCCTTCGCTGCTCTCGTTCCCATTGGCCATCCCGTACGGCCCCCCTCCCATGCCACGCCCCCTGTCAGCACCAAAGCCACCCCCACTCCTCCTCCTCCGCCGCCTCCTCCGTCAGCTGGCCTGGCCTTCGTCCTCGTGGTTGCTTCCGCTCCGGAGTTCACATGGAACGGGAACACGTCAATCCGCATCGCCCCATTTCGAGCACGGCCCCGTTTTTGGTGTGGTGTGGTGTCTCACCTCCTGCTCTCCTCCAACAAGCCTGGAAACAGAGCAGAGCAGAGCAGACTGGGAGTCAGGCCTCTGGTGTACAAGAAGGAATATTTGCAAAATTAGTATTTGTAGGGCAGGCTATTCAAATCTCATGCATTTCAAAGTTCTACTACTTACTACACTTTCACACCACACGTATATATCATCTTTTCAGGGGGTAATAATGCACAAAGACCAGTGATCGCTACTTTTCAAAGGCAGAGCAACCCGGCTATTGGCCATGCTCACGTTAAGGTGTTATTCAGGTTCATCTGTTTACATGACCCTTTAGTACCCATTACGTCATTTGGCAGTTACCCTGTGATCGATTCTCTCTGTTACCACCAATAAACCGGTTAACCACTCCCTCTTTTACTGAGCAAGTTTACTTCTCACTGATTCAACCAAAACGTGACTTTCACTAGCACCACGTAGCTCTAGCACCACGTAGCTCTAGCACCATGTAGCTCTAGCAACCTGGGCAAGTAGAGCTCCACTGTCACGTGACTTTCCGTGACGTTTCCAACCCCGGAAGAGAGTTCCCCATTCATTTTCTCCATAGACATTTTGAAAAAATCCGTATATAATGAGTTTTAAGGCTGCAACCAAGCCAACCCGTGACCTACTGAATCGTGAGTGACCATAAAACATTTCAGTTGGAGCAAAAACAAAAAACTAACAACAGGGTGGGGGGGGGGGGGGGAATCTACTTTTCGACCCCCCCCACCCCCATCAGCGACGTCATGGGTTAGCTTGGTTCTAGTCTGGCTGCATGGAAACAGGTTGCTGGTATAAGCTCTGCCCTTGGTGGCGACCATTTCAGTCGGCCGCGTAAGAAAATCCCTTTACGCTAGCTGCAAGCTCTGCCATTGGCTGCGACCCGCTCTGACTGACCAGCTGCGACCATATATGGATTTCCTTTCCGCTCCCTCCGTGACAAATCTGTCAATCTCAAATGCCTCTGCTGCTAGCTCCTTGCTAGGACACGCCGAAAACGATTGTATTGGTCGTAGGGAGAGAGTCTGTCAAGCGAGACTAGGTTAAACCGAACAGAGCACCCCCCCGCGCAAGTCCAGAGTAGAGATCTACACTATACTGTCGTTATAGAAAAGTCTACGGAGAAAATGAATGGGGAAGTCATTTCCGGGGCAGAAAATGTCACGTGACTGTTCAGCTTTATAAATTGAATAGTGATTCAACCTAGTACAGCCAGTTCATGAAAGATGTTGGATTTGCTGTTTGAAACATCCGGTCGGTGTCTGGTAGGTCTTTCCAGGGAGAAATCTGCTGCATGGGGAAGCGAAGTGGCGTGTTGTGCCAGAATGTGTATCCCCCAAAGATGTGTTTGCCTGTGTCCTCGTTTGATCGTTTTGCCGCTCCACATTATTACTCCTCATTGATAAATGATAAGTAGACCGTATATATAGGGGGGGGTCATCCCTATGTTCCCCGGGTCCTATGTTCCCCGTTTTTGTGGGACCGGGGAACATAGAACCCTTTTTATGAACTTAGGTTTAGGCGTGGGGGTGGGAGAGGTTAGGTTTTGGGTTAGGGTCTGGGGAAGGTTAGGTTTAGGCATGGGGGGAGGTTAGATTTGGCGTGGGGGCTGGGAGAAGGTAGTGAAAAACGGGGAATATAGAACCCGGGGAACATAGACATGATCCCATATAGGGAATGCATAGCCTGACAACAAAGTAAGACTCATGGACAGCCTTGTAGAATCAAGTGTGGTATAAGATCATCAGCAGCTATGTGTGTGACGTGCGTTTCATTACGAGGCAACGAGATAGGTTATGCTCGCTGTCGTTCGTTGTTAATCCTGTGAAGTGTTCAACTGTTCCCGGCGTTTGAAAAGCCGGCGACAGCAGAACAATCCACAATCATTGAAATGATGTTATTTTCTTCCCGGGTGTGAAATCGAGACAAAGACATGCCACCGGGGGGAAAAGCCACTTTGGCACAACACTGACAGCAACAACAGCAACAGCTCGTTTGAAGTAAACAGCACAACTGAGTAGTTAGCGTGAGCGGAGATGGCCACCGTGACTGAACAAGACAAAGCGAAAACAGCGCCACCTACAGAAACGCAAAACTGTATCGCCCCGTCTTTCTTTGTTTGTCGTTTTTGATTCGTGAAACCTTGACGCCCTTTACTCCCAATATCCACTTGACAACCACCGACTCGAGTGGGATTTTGACGACTTATTTCCTCCTGTGCAATATTTAGCGCCCCATCGAGGCAAACGATGGCCGCCGCCGCATCAGGCGGACCAGGGGTTGACACGCCATCTGCTGTAGCACGCTGTGGAAACATCTTCTTCCTCCCCAGCACCAATCACATCAGCTGCTTTCTCCACATGCTACATGGCGTCCCAGCGACTAGTCCCTCACTGCGATTACCCTGCTTGTTGCTAGGATACAACACCGTACCTGCCTGTGTGTGTTTGGTGGGGTGAACGACTGGAAGTGGGCCAGTGGCAATGGGGAAGGAGGGGGGAGGGGGTTGTGCTCTCCAACCGTTTTCCTAACCCAAGGGTGGAGGCAACCGTTTTCCTAACCCAAGGGTGGAGGCAATCCCAGACTACTGTGCAGTTCGACAAAGTCGCCAGAATAAAATGTTGGCACTTGACGTTTCGGCAAAACTACAGATATGTGACATTTAACGTTTGGGAACCAAAAATACGTTGCATATGAACATTTCAAATTAACCGACATTTTCCAACGTAAATTGGAAAATGTTGATTCATTTGAAAACGGCGCTGAGTTTCCAGTTAACATTACGCAAATAAAACAACTTGGTTAAGGTTAGCCACCTAAAACACCTTGGTTGAGGTTTGGGTTATGGTTTGGGTTAGGCTTAAATAATAAAGGCGTTAAATGTGACGCACGGTTCAAATATAGACTTTGGGCACACTGGGGATCGAACACGGCTCTCCGGTGTGAAAGGCAAGTGTTACGTCCATCCTTCCCGGCCACAACACCCTTACTGGCCACTGGGCTATTTCAATAGACTCTATTTCATGTATAACGTTGATATACACATCTAGAAATGTTGATATTCAACATATTTTAGTTCACAATTGTTGACATTCATTGTATCAGTGGTTTGCAGAAACGTGAACTACCAACATTTTATTCAGGTGACCAGGCTGGTTATTTCCATATCAAATCGTCCCTGTGTGCTGGCCATTTAGTCGGGCCTCACTCACAAAGTTGACATGCAGCCTCCCCTAGAGGGTTTTCATAGTCCACTTCACTGGCTGATTCCAACTCAGCTCAGGTGTGTTCCTCCACTCAGGTGTCTTCCATCAGTAAAGAATTGAGCTCTCCGTGGTGCTGAAACTGTGTTCACTCATTTTGGCCACGAATTAGCCATTTTTGCCCATTAATCGTCCCCAATTACCTAATTCAAAAACCCGGCTACGTTAGGTCACCCGTACGAGTACTCTTTACACTTCCTGAAAGATTCAGCGCGATCGCATGTAAAACAACGGAGAAGGCACGGTCCCCTCTGAGCTTACGCCTAGTTTTAGGCACTGCCAGGAGCAGCTGGTCAGCTGACCTGAGTGCGCGGTAAGGTGCATAGAAGTGCAACAGCTCAGAGAGGTAGGGTGGGGCAAGGCCGTTAAGGGCTTTAAAAGCAAATAAAATAATTTAAAAATGAATCCTAAAGTGCACGGGCAGCCAGTGGAGTGAGGCTAAAATCGGTGAGATGTGCTCATGCTTACGAGTGCCGGTTAAAAGTTTGTTTTGGGGTGCGGCAGGCAGCTGCTGTCAGTCCAGTGAGGTCACGGTAGTGATGGTACTGTACTGCTTATCATACACACGGTGTACACACATCAACAATGGTGTCACCAAAATTAGCAAGAATCTATCACTTCAAAGAACTTCAATGGTGACCAATGACACAGGATTTAGTTAAAAGTCACTGATCTTGGGGCGTCCGGGTAGTGTAGCATTAGATTCCCTGCCTACCAACACGAGGGTCCCAGGTTCGCACCCCCGTGTTACCTCCAGCTTGATCGGACGTCCATACAGGCACGATTGGCTCGTGTCTGCGGGTGGGAAGCCGGATAGACAACTTCTCACGGGGGCCATTTTGTGTCGAAAAGGCAGGGTAAACACAGGTGCAAGTGTAACGGCGTTGTGTAGGTGGTACTTGCAGCAACCCATGTTAAGGGCTTGTGCAGGGGTGGGTACGAACCGCCGACCTTCGGCTTGGTAGCCAAAGACACTAGCCACTCCACCAAGAGAGCTAGCTCCCTTGGCGGAGCTGATTAACATGCCTTTATACTGGGGAGTGAGTTTAACCAATCCACTCGCTACCACACTGGACTCACGAGGAATCCGCGCTGATTCACCTCGGTTACACAAGCAAAACACTAATGAGGGTTTCAAACTTCCACGATTGGAATTTGGAAGCCCTCATTAGTGTTTTGCTTGCACCTGTATTTATTCTGCCTTTTCCACACAAAATGGCCGCCGTGAAAAGGGTCTATTGGGGTTATGTGTCCTGGTCGCTGCACTAGCGCCTCCTCTGGTCGGTCGAAGCGCCTGTTCGGGGTGGAAGGGAACTGATGGGAATAGCGTGATCCTCCCACGTGCTACGTCCTGCCGGTGAATCTCCCCCTGTCAGGTGAGAAGAAGCGGCTGGCAACTGCGCATGTGTCGTCGGAAGCGTGGTGCTAGTCTACGGCTCTCACCAGATAGGCAGACGGTGGAGCAGCGACCGGGGCAGCAGGGGGAAATTGGCCAAGTACAATTGGAGAGAAAATGGGGGGGGGGATCAGAAATAATAATAAAATAAAATGTCACTGATCTTTATTGATGTGCTTGCGTAGGTGTATCAGCAAGCACATTTACTGCTACGAGGAAAATGGGAACTAAAATTGCAAAAACCTCGTCTGCGATGACTCATCATTACTAACCATTATTTCATCAATCACGAGAGCCACTCAAGGGATTTTTCTTCATACAGTTGAGTTTTGAACACAGTCTCACAATAATGCTTGTTGATTATTTAGCACTATGCCCAATGCCAAAATTCATCCTAACCATGTTGCCTTCAAATGCCTGAGCATTTTAATATTTCTAAAAAACAACAACTTGGACAGTAAATACAGACAGTTACGAATTGTCTTCCCACAGTCTACCCTCCTTTAGCACCTAAACAGCTGTTGCTCTTCTGCTGTTAGATGGCTGTTTCATTCATCCTTTGAGAGTGTAAAGCAATCAACACTCTTAATGTCTATTTTCACACACAGCATTGTCTCACATTCCCTCACAGGAAGAGTGTGGTGGTGATGATGATGATGATGAAGACGTTCTCATTAAGATGAAACAGGGTTAGATGGGGGGGGGGGGGACTCCACACATCGCCGGCAGAAATGAGAGTTTTCTTTGTGTTTGACACACATTGACAATGACACAGCCATTGCTGCAGGGAGGAAGCCACAGTGTCAGGCAGACGAGAGAGGGAGGGGGCCTGATGGACTGGGGTTGGTTAGATACAGCTAGGATAAAGCCCGGTGTCATGCCGAGTTTTGCACCCCCGCCGAGAATTGCACCCCCACCATATTTTGGGGCTGTTTTAACTTAAAAACAGGGATGCAAATCTCGGCAGGTACAAACCGCCGAGATTTGCATCCCCCTCCATAAAGCCAGGAGAGATCCCCAGGTCTCGAGGTCATCTGTACCCGGATTTTAAGCACCAAAGTCGGCTTCCATGAGCCAGAAGAGAGCCCCAAGCATGGAAGTCACCTCCACGCGGATCTAATGCATCAAAGTCGGTCTCCATGAGCCAGGACAGACCCCCTGGCTTGGAGATCACGTCTACCCAGACAATTATATCATTTTAAACAGTTAAGTTTCCGTATAAATCATTACAATATGCTCCCGGAAGGTGGGGATGCAATTCTCGGCGGGGGTGCAAAACTCGCCATGACACCGGAACACACCGGTGTCATTACAATATGCTCCCGGAAGGTGGGGACGCAATTCTCAGCGGGGGTGCAAAACCCGGCATGATGCATGATAGACACCGGGGGCTGACGGCAAATAACTAGCGTCGTTCACGCAGCCTGTGTCGGGGGGCCAAAAACGTGCACCTGAACACACCGCAAAGACTACAGCCGACGGTCAACTATTTAGCACGTACGTTCTGCACCTGCGTGAGACCTTTACCTGGCGTCACCAGGCTCCCTCAAAGGAGAGAGTGTTTGTTTGTTTTTAGCTTTTTGTGTAGCTAGCTAGATACTCGCGTCGTCGCCCATGTTTTCTGAACAGAACGCAAGGGCTGAGTGGGAGCACAGCTGCACTTTGGTTGGCGGATGTCGTGGGTACACAGTGGTGTAATGTAACACACAGTACACTCAAATTAATAACTCATTAACTCAAATCAACTCTCAATAACTGTCAAACTATTCATCATTCATCTAGTTTGACAGTTATTCAGAGTTGATTTGAGTTAATGAGTTATTAATTTTAGTTAGTGTGTTAAAGTGTGGACCAGTGATGTCACTGGTCCACACTTTAACACTCAATAACTGTCAAATTAAATGACAAACTTCAAAATCATTTACAGTTTTCTGATATACTACTGATGTTCTAATGATACAAAGCTGGTTGAAAATGGGCGGAGTGTTCCTTTAAGTATGGTTTTCGAGTACTTTATACACTACTGACAGTCAGTTATGTGCTTGCTTAGCCCAGCCTCACATGCTGCTGGGTTGTACCTATTTTGCCAAATGTTCATAACCCTGGACTGTACAACACCTCCAGTTAGTTATAGTGCTAAGAGCCTCAGAGGGACGGGCCAACCAGTGACACAAATAACCAGTAATCATATAACCAAGGAGCTAGGCTCGGTAAGTATGATAATGCAGTTTGATATTTGATCATTGTTTCTAGTTGTTGAATATTGTGCTATTGCTGTGATTGCTGCGCTGCATTACATTACATACATTACATTACGTCATTTGGCAGGCGCTTTTATCCAAAGCGACTTACAATAACACATTTTTGTCAGCAATAGAGCAATCAACTATGGAGCACAGTCTATGACAACTACAACCTCTGAAGGAACAGTGGTACAAGTTTAGGTTAGTGTATTCTTTTTTTTTTTAAGAAAGAGAGAGAGAGAACAAAGTTAGATCAAGAAGGGCCCAGATGGAGCCTGAACAGGTGAGTCTTTAGTCTTTTCCGAAAGATCGGCAGTGATTCAGCCGTCCTGACCGAAGGTGGAAGCTCGTTCCACCATTGAGGTGCCAGGGACGAGAAGAGTCGAGATCGGGATGAGCGACTTTTGAGCCCCCGTAGCGAAGGAGGGGCGAGGCGACCTGCACTGGTGGAGGAGCGAAGGGAGCGCTGAGAGGTTTGGAACCTGACCATAGATTGCAGGTACAGGGTACAGGTACTTTTGTGCATACTGCACAAAAGACAAATTCCTCGTTTGTAATATGATGACTCACTATGGCTATTAAAATAGTCTTGAGTCTTGAAGCCAGCAGAGGAATACAAAACCTTCAATGACAACGAGGGGCCACATGCTCCATGGGAATAGATGGATCAAATTCTGAGTTTATAGCGGGTCTGAAAAATATGAAACGCATATCTGATCTCATTTCAACGTTGAAAAATGTCTGGTCCAGAGCGTGCACAGAGACGTTTCAATAAATAGTGCATGCTGTCTGACAGACTTGAAAGTTGCCAAGCCAACAGAAGCCTTGTGATGTTCGGTCTTGATGTGGTGATTGAGCTTATCCTGCGTAGAAATACAAAGGTAGCCACAGCTGGCTTTATGCTCCGCCTGGCCTGTACGTCCTGCACAGTCTACACAGTGGCCTGTGATTAATACATTCTACTGTATTAGAAGCAAAAGGATGGGGCTTTATATACAATTGCTAACATTTGTATTTGTTCTTGCTGCTGTAGTGACCAGAGCCTGAGTAATCTGTTTGGGATTCCAGAGACGGCTCCAACATTTTAAAAAAAGGATAAAAAAAACGTTAGCTTTTCCACCTTTCCACCCGGAATTGCGACACACTACCCTGATGAAAACTACCAAGGACGTGTGATGGTAGGGCCTAACCAATCAAATCTTTGCTAACCTGATTGTAGACCTTAACCAATCAAATCTTTGTTAACATTATGGTAGTCTCGACGCCAGACCCATGAGAGTTCTTACGCTGATACAATACGTTACTGCATGCTGCAGAGCTCTCTCTGGGTCTGGGACGCTTTTCCCTAGCCGGCTGGTTATGGGAGGGAACCGTTCACTTGGCCAGTCATATGCCAGGGATGGATACAGTCCTGCCCAATCAGCGGTGACACGAGGTCTTCATCCAGGGATAGCGGAACGCATCTGAACTTGGGGGGGCCGGGGGGCGTGTCCCCCCGTCGGGGGGGCGTGCCCCCCCCCCCACCCCACACACACACACGTCTGTGAACCACCATCATTGATTATTATTATTATCATCATATAAAGATTTTGGTCGTTTGAAGCTAGATTCATATAGGAATATCTCATTTTAAATTAACATTAGGATTAGACGGTTGTGATGTCAGTATTCAGTCTTAACAATCATATATTTGCTCCTTTTCTCACTCACTCCTATGTCACCACCTGCTCTCACTGCAGGGTTTGAGATTCAACTTTTTTTTATCACCAGCCAATATGGCTGCTAGATTTTAAAGTTACGAGCCAATTAATTTCAACTAGCCAAAATGTTTTTCTTGAAATAAACCAGAATATGAGGGCGACTGGGTTTTACAGCAGGGCTATTCAACTTAATTGTTCAGGGGGCCACATTGTCAGAAACCTAAGGGACCGGGGGCCGGACCGTTCCCCGAGCCAGTACACTTGACACAATGCGCCACCATATTTTTGCAGCCGCGCTGGAACTATTATTAAGTAGGGGGTGCTGTAAGGAATGGAATCTCGGCAGCGCCGAAGAAAATTTTATGTTTTTTGGACTTTTATCCATATTTAGAAGAATATTTAATTTTAAATTAACATTAGGATTATACTGTTGTGATGTCATTATTCAGTATCTTCTCCTTTTCTATTATTAGTATTAGTATTAATATTAAATACTGAGTATCTCATGAAAAACTATTAATATTGCATCTTTTGTGTTTAGCTCCGTCTCACAGCAGGCCCGGCTCCAGAACCAAATTACAGAGGGGGCCTGCCCCTAGCTTGGGGGGGCCAAGGGGGGTCCGGGGGGATTCTCCCCCGGAAGAAGATTTTGTACATTTTAAAGTAAAATTCGTCAAACTGGTGCATTTGAGAGCAAAAGGAAGAGGCTAAATCTATGAGGAACTACACACATCTCTAATGTGTTGTGACTTTACAAATAGGCCTAAACAATTAATATTAAATGTATTTACACATTGTGCACAAATTGCATTCATTGTGACAAATTTACAATAGTTAATTAATATCCAGCCAGAATCATTGCAAATGGAGGTTCAAAGTAACAGTTAGCAATAGCATTCAGTTAATCAATGCCTAATGACAGCCAGATTCCGTTTTAAACTTTAAAACAGAAAAACGGAAAAACGTTTTTAGCACACACAAAAAAAAAAAAAAAAAATTGAATGGGGGGGCCAGTTTAGGGAATGGGGGGGCCCGGCCCGGTCAGGCCCCCCTCCAACGCCGGGCCTGTCTCACAGCATTGTAACATTGTAGTGCAGCAAGAAAGGAAAACTACTGTAAACATTTGAACCACATTTCTTGTTTAGAACCTATAGCTAGCAACATCGCCATCTCCTGAAAAACATTAATATTGGATCTGACTTGTTTAGTTCACTTTAGATTCACATCACATCTGAAAAACAACCAGTCGAGTGTAATAAGTAAATGAGGTTTAATTGTAAAAAAATAAATAAAATAAAAATCTAAAAAAATAAAAATAAATAAAAAAATTTTTTTTTTTTTTTTGGAACTGAAAAGTACCCGGGCCGCGGCCCGGGTGGCCCGGGCGGTTCCGCGATCCCTGTCTTCATCGACATGTTCAGGTAATTAACACTTTCAGTGCCACGGCCCTTGGGCAAAAGGTTGCTTGCTGTGCCACATAGGCCGCAATGCATTTTAAAACAGTCATATAATTTTTTTGTAAACACTGAACACGCACAAATAACGATGAGACTCTCTTCTATCACCTGCAAAAAAAAGTTTATTGATCCCATTTTCCGTTCTTTAGTTATGAGCCGGAGAAGATAGCTTGATCGAAGCAAAAACATCCCTTTTTTTCTACGAGCTGAGATAACGAGCCTTTTGTGAAATTAAACATTTCAAGCACATCACTGACTCTGAAGCTAATTTTCTGATGTCTGGGTCTGTCTGGGTGAAGTGTATGCTGCTCTGCTGCTCTCCGTGCTCCCCCCCCCCCCCCCCCTCAACTGCACACGCCTCCTGGGTGTGTCTTATGTGTCTGGTGGCTCTCAGTCTCTGCTGAGTTTGCTGCGCACACACAGTGAATGGTGCGCGACATTCAGCTTTTTGGTTCCGCGTGTGTTTGTCACGGGCTGGCATGCTTCCAGTTCGGAATAATAGGCTGATTATGTATATGTGCTGTTGCAGCGTACATGGAGGTGCACAGTTGTGACAGCGGATGCTGCTGCTGGGGGCACAGCTGGCGTTGTGCTCGTTTATGGAGGCACGTCGATGCATACGGACGGATGCGATGCGATTTCCTCATTTTGCCCAGTGACTATTTCTGTGTGTTTGGCTCCTTTTTCTCTGATCAGGAGAGTGCTGTCGCCACCTAATGGGTTTGTAAAATAGGTTATCGACCTCCAATAGCTACAATATTGTTAGAGGCGACGTAAGAAGCTTAGATCGACACCCCCCCGTCAAAAAAACAATTTGGAGTTATGACGCCATTTGGCGTCGCTGGCACTGTACGGTAAATTTCTAATGACGCCATATGGCGTCGCTGGCACTGAACGTGTTAATTAGCTAGTTGGATACGTTGTTGGACATAACTGGGCTTTTTTCATTGTCTTGGCTGACGTTAGCTTAGCATTTTCACAAGCATTATCATTATCATCAAGTCGTGAGTCGTGTTGTTTAAAGTTACACTCTTGCTTTCGCAGGTCACGCTGTCCCACGCTCGACGCACCTCGTGTCACAGTGAGAGCCACAGAGGTTACACCCTTCACCCTGGAGCAGAAGACGTCGTTAGCCCGCCAGAGAGACTTCCTTTGCAGACACCCTCAACAGCCTTCTCAGGCTATGCCCCCTGGTGGTGACAGACTGTGACAGGTTGGAGGTTGTAGAGAGGGAGAGAGCAAGGAGAGAGGGAGGAGTTTTATTTTGGGTGGTGTGTAAAATGTTCTAAATAAATAACAATGTTAAAATGTAGTATTTTTTATTTTTACAACTGAATCACATGTTTATCATTACAAAAAGAGTTAAAGTACTGAAAAAAGGTACTGTTGGTACTGGTACAGAATTCCAGTACCTTAGTACCAGAGTACTAAGCCATTTTAGCACCTAGGTGAAACAACTGTTTAGGGCAGGGGTGGCCAAACTTTTTTGGTTGTGGGCCGCATAGCCTACAGAAAAATATAAGGAGTCGCGGGCCAAACAATATTAAGCACGGCAGTTTTTGCGGCAAAAAAATTGGACCAGAAAACCCTTGTGCCATCAAAAATCTAATTTCTCTCATTTTTGCTAAGTTCATGGCGGGCCACTTAAAAACGGGCCACGGGCCGTAGTTTGGCCACCCCTGGTTTAGGGAATCCTGTGTTTGATGCTGGCACACTAAACATGTATGTTGTTACTTGTTTGATATTACAATACATTTGGCAATGATAGCAATGCTGTTGAAGCGGTGTATATGGTTTGGCAGAGGCACATTTTGAGTCCTGGTATTGGGCTGACCTGGCAACCCTGAGCAGCGGGGGAAAGCGTGCACTGCACTAGTCAAATGAAAGACGGAAATAAAATGCCATGTCAGGTTTCCCAGTGTGTTTTTCTGCAGGGAGGAACCTCCATCATATCAGAGGTGAGCAACACTGACTCCATGACATTTAAGAAAAGGTCAGTCTCTGCCCCGTACAGTATATCAGTCTAAGCTTAGGTGAACCCCGTTTATGAATCATATTTAAAAGTTGCAAAAGGGTTGGGGAGAGACAATAAGTGAACTCATTATTAATTTAGTTCATTTAAAACTCAAAATCAATACCAGCCATTTAGTTGTCAGTTGGAAATAAATAATGTGTCTCGGCAGGGAAGAAGTTGAGTTTCATCCTCTATTGCATGAATTTGTGTTACAATCTAGAGCTATGTCAAAAAGGTAATTTCATATTAACTGGACTCAATGTACTTTATTCCAGACATATACTAATGATACAAAGATACAATGATCAGATGTATCAAATGTTTTGCACGTCAAAATACCTCCACAGATCTTCATTGATCAGTCCAATGTAATAAGTCTAAAAAGCATCCTCAATATTTGATCTTTAGTTGACCAGGTAACCATTGTTAATGTCAAATGTTTGTCGCAGTAAGGGTGAGCCAGATCGGTGTCTTATCTTCCTGTATTCCATGGCTTCATGCTTATTTAATGGGCTGTGTGTGGTAGATAATATGCTTTGCGTCTCATTTCATGTTGGAATCGAGGGAATTAATAAATCATTGTTGGTGTTTTAATTATACAGGAAGGGGATGACAGGTGATGCGCACAAAGCTTATAGTGCCTTCACATGATATCATCACGTTACATAAATCCAATGTAATATGATCTAATCTAAACGTGTACGTCGCATGGTGCCGTCAGTAACAGCTGATTCAGATGCTACAACTAGTTTGTATGCAGGACTCGCCCGGACAACGTTGATCGAGAACAATAACATGTTGATGCAGTTTTGACAAACGAAAGAATTTAAACTGGAAAATGGAAATTAGGATTAGGCAACATTTTGCTTAGAAAACTGCAAGAGAAAACTATAGCATGTGATGCAATGAATGAATGATAACCCACCTTTTGACGAATATAACAATATTACAAAATAAGAAATGGAGTTGCAGGAGTGCCTCCTGAGCAGATTTGTTTTGTTTTGTTTTGTTTTATTCTTACATTTCTTCATTTTCCCCTTTCTCTCAAGTACCCCGTGTAGTACCTCCACGTACCCCTAGTTTGGGAACCACACATCTAATAGACCAAATCACCGTGACGTCACCATGTAAACAAATTTACTTCCGGGTACCACTTGGGGAAGGCGGCAGGTTTAAATGTGCGTGTTGTCAAATAAATGCTGTCAAACCCTCTCATTGTTTTCGGCCGACTACTTTCAATTTAAATGGTTAAACGGTTGGTAAACATGCTTGTCCGACGTATCTAGCCTTTCTTCTGTGTTTGTTTTATGTAGTGTTAGCTAGCTAATAGCGTGTGTTTGTCTGTCAAACTCGCTGTTTTTTTGCAGACTCGTAACCTCGCGTCACCAGGCTCTTCTCGGCGAGAGCAGACTCGTTAACGTTACAGACAGAGCTACCGACGCCACGTTAATTTAATTTAGCGTCAAGTCTACTCTGGTCTGGTCCAACAGGTAAATAAGCTAGTCTGGTCTCCACTAACGTTAGTGAAAGTGTTGTTATGAATGATATTAAACAACAACACAACACGGACGAACCATTTTTGTCTTCTTTGTCTGTTTTTGTCTTCAACACGTCAGTTTGTGCCGTTCACCGCCATTATAATGTGTGGACCCAGGGGTACCCGGAAGTAAATGTAAACATCCCGCTGATTTGGTCTATAGAGAGCCAAAGTGAACGTCACTTCCTGCTTTTCTCCCTGTACCAGCGTGTGGAAAAAATATGGATGGCGGGTGAACGGAGCGATACGCTACCTTTTTGATCCTGTTTGAATTGTGCCACGGGAGTAACACATGTCATGTTTGTCCATGTAACAGATAACTCTGCAAGTCGAGGAAGTCGCAGTTTGTGGTAAAACTGGGGCACCCTAAGGCCATGTTCACATTACAGGCAAATCTGATTTGCTGATAAGTCATTAATCATCTTGATTGGTTTCCCAAATCTGATTTGGGAGTGTGTCCACACTGCCACAAATCTGATTCTCAAGTCGGATCTGTGTGTCCAGACCTAAACATCCTATCTGCATGGGTTGCTATGGTAACGACGTGGGCGTCAGTAAATATGTAAGTTGGTGACGTGGTTTTCCTGCGCAGAAGCATTTGATGATGAGTTGCGAGTGACGTTCAAATCAGATTTGGTGGATCTGCGCGTCCGCCCTGAAGTCACATCAGTCGAAAGCAGATTGGAAATGTGGTTTGGGACAAGTGACACAAATCAGACTTGGAGCGTCCAGACTCATAAAACCAATCTGGATAAAGTCATTAATAGGTCACTAAAGTTCACAAATCAGATTTGGCCTCCTAGTCTGAACATGGCCTAAGTTTCTCTCGTCTCACGTCTCTCCCGCCACTCCATTGTTGTTGATGGTGTGACGTATAATGTGCCACACGAGATGTAGTCGATTGACAAAACTAAACGTTACGTTTCAGTTTCAGGACAAACTGCGACTTTCTTGATGTGCATAGTTATCATTTAAATTGACAAAATTTAACAAGTGTACCCTGTGGCACAATTCAAACAGGATCAAAAAAGTACCATATCTCTCATTCACCACCATTCATATTTTTAGCTAGCAGTTAGATGCAATGGGGAGAGCGTGACTGTGAATGTCTTCATCAGGGATGCTGACACAGTGTCTTTCCTAGTGAACCACAAGTGAACCACAGCACCATAATGCTGCATGGGGAAAACAGACACACAGTCCTCACAGACTTCACAGCAGTCTGATGGGACTTTCCTTCCTAAAGCTCTATAGCTCTCTGGTCCATCCACTCAAATCAATCCATGAAATGCCTGACTGCATACTTCACCTCTGAGAGTGCAGCTTTTTTTTTTATTATTCACTCTTGGCATGGCATGACAGACCAGTAACCTGATGCTGCCGGATGATTTGTTTTCACATGACCATGAGTCGCTCGGGGGAAACCATGCTTCACCGGCGGGACGTAGCACGTGGGAGGATCACGCTATTCCCACCACTTCCCTTCCGCCCCGAACAGGCGCCCTGATCGACCAGAGGAGGCGCTAGTGCAGCGACCGGGAGACATACCCTCATTCCGGCTTCCCACCCGCAGACACAGCCAATCGTGCCTGTATGGACGCCCGGCCAAGCCGGATGTAACACGGGGGCGTGAACCTGCGACCCTCGTGTTGGTAGGCAGGGAATCTACCGCTAAAGGGCAGGCACTTTCGAAAAATACCTGGCAGGTAGGCACTTTCGAAAAATACCTGGCAGGTGATTGGATGAACCATAGCCACCGTAGCTGCCTCATAGCACCCTGATTGGTTTGTGAACCAGTGATGGTTCGGATTCAAACCAATAGGAGCGTAGCAAGATGGATTTGTCATGTGATCACGATCTCCCGTAGATCCAGCCGCCTCGCAAGGTCGTTGGGGATGAAACAATCTCGCCACTAACGATCTGAAACGGGAAAATAAAGCAGATATCTGAAAGTACGAACCGAAACCCGGGGGGAGAAACTACAAATCTCAGAGATTCAATTAGAAGTGCTACAAAAGTACTGAAAGCTGAGCATAGAGAGGCTTTTAAAAACGCCTTTCTCTCTGGTCTGCAGCACAGACACGAGAGACGTCACCACCGCAGCCCGCTTATAGGCTCTTACAGGCCCACTCTGGAGAAGGTCAACCTACTGGCTTATACAATCAAGGCAAAAATGCGCAATATATATATATAATATATAAATATAAAAAACGGGCTAGTGGGTAATCTCTGTCTGTTCTCTGTTTAAATTTTTGTCCCACTGATGATGTCATAGTGACGTCATAAGGGCAAAATCATCTTTTGACATCGCTGATGATGTCATAGGCACTGATATTGTAACCAACGTAAGATTCATGAAACACGCGCAACCTCTCGATTTTGTACGCGCACAAGATTGATTAGCACAGCCCGGTGAGCGCACTAAAGGTCTGCTAACTTGAGCGTCATGTGCAAATATAACTAATAATGGGAATATGGAGAAAGTGACAAAGACCTAAGAAGAAACACTTGTTAAAATAGGAGTGTTGTTTTCTGGCATGACGGGAGAAGCAGTGTAAGTGTGAGCAGTGGATTGAGAACTGGGGGGGGAGGACATGGCAAGGAATTAGGATACCGATTCTGTCAGATGCTGTAACATCACTTTGGATTAAATTTAAAGCTACTGATTTGGACAAAAGGATTAAGGGGTATAACAGGAGAGACTGCTGTCAGGTGTCTTGTAATCACCAGGGTTTAATTTAATTCAAGCAGCCATCAGATGGTAAGTTCAGAACTTAGGCTATATGATAACGCTGTTTATAATAATATTGTTGGGGTCTGAGGGTTGGGCATACTAACATCTATCACCTAGACGAGAGAAACTAGTTAGCTGTGAGACCCTGCTTAATATCTACTCAGGCAAAAGATCACTAGCACCATGGACCTTCTAGCAACCTGGGCAAGTACCTACTGAATGGTCACTCACGATTCAGTAGGTCACGGGTTGGCTTGGGTCCAGCCTTAAAACTCGTTATATGAGGATTTTTCGACATATCTATGAAGAAAATGAATGGGGAACTCTCTTCCGGGGCTGGAAACGTCACGGAAAGTCACGTGACTGTTTTTTCTTTTTCTTTTTTCTTTTTTTAACCCCCCCCCCCCCCCCCCCCCCCCGATCCAACTATTTATCCAGGTTGCTACTCCACCCTCTGCCGATCTGGGGAGAGCCGAAACTGGCTCCATGCTTCCACCGAGACATGAGCAGTTAGCCAGCCGCTTCTTTTCACCTGGCAGAGGAAGCTTCACCGGTAGGACATAGCACGTGGGAGGATCACGCTATTCCAACCAGTTCCCCTCCCTCCAAACAGGCGCCCCGAACGACCAGAGGAGGAACCACATTAGCAACCAGGATATTGCATGTTTTGGTGAAGGGGGTTCCTATATGAAGGAGACCCCCGGGAGGCACGGGGAGAACATGCAAACTCCACACAGAAAGGCCCTGTTGACGACCCCACCCGGGCGGTGGGCACTCGAGGACACGCAGACGGGCACGCATTCCCTCGGTGTTCACAGCGTCCCAGGTGGGAATCGAACCCAGGACCTTCGAACTGTGAGGTGACAGCGCTTACCACGTCACCACCACAGTCACGTGACTGTTGAGCCATATGCCCACATTGCTGCTGCTGTTCAGCACCAAAGAGTCCTCCTCGCTCCCATGGTGGCCAGTGAGAGACCACATTTAGGAGGTATAGGTTGGCGTGACAGATCTTTGCATGGCTGTGGAGTGTTCTTGTTTGTGATTTAAATAAGGAAAGACTTCTGGAGATGGTGCTTTGTGGCACAAGTGTGCAGGCTATTATTGCTCCAATGGTGTAGTTTGGCAGGCCAGCAAATAGCATGGAATCTCTTTTTTTATTCGACTCTGCTATGCTGCAGAATATGGAATGTTTTTTTTATCTAGGCCTATATTTTGAAGCCAGCTTAATGATACCATCCACCACATTTGGAAGCAAGCTGCTGAGGGGTGGCCCAATCAGTTATCTCCCTCTGGAGGATCCCGGCGGCCACGCAGGCGAGAGCAGACAGCACCCGGACATGTGGAAGGACAGACTGGGGGACCTTTTTCTTCTGCTGCTGAGCTGTGGCTCCGGGGTGTATAGAGAGAGAGAGATCCAGGAGAATTGCCTCAGGTAGTCTAAAGTCTATCATGAGCTATTCATCACTCTCTGATATCTGCACACTCGCTAAAGAGCAGCTCTCTCCTCAAGTCGGCTCCAATGACGGCAAATGTGCCATTGTGGAGTTTTGGCTTGGGTGCTCATGGGCCGTCGCATCACACCCAAATCACTTTGATCAATCAGCTCAACTGTATGTTCTGATCCAATACAATTAATTGCCTATTATGTCTATGACTTTGTTGATGTGTGGTGATGCCTGTTTTCAGTAGTTTACGGTACTAGGCTAGGCTTACAAATGCATTGAGACACATTTTGTTGTCTATAAGGACTTAAAGTGTATACATGATACGTTGAAATATACTGTAGAACACATTGTGGAATATCATGTATGTATTTTTATGAAATAATTGTAAATGATCACTTTCCAAGCATTGCTGTCCAGCAAGCTAGTTACCCAGTAGCCACTACAAAACCGCTAGCCGCTAGCTAGGCTACATGCTCGTGTTTTTTAGATAACAGTTAAATTTAGCTTGATTTTATCAAGTTGATGTGAGACTTCATCAATCTATTCTATACTAAGAATGAGAAGTGTGTGTGTGTGTGTGTGTGTGTGTGTGTGTGTGTGTGTGTGTGTGTGAGTGAGTGAGCAGAATCTTGGCTATGCCGGTTTACGTACAATCGGGATGAAACTTTCAGAGGGTGTAAAGAGCACCCGTGCGGGCGACCTGACGGAACCGGATATTTTAATTGGGTGACTGCCCTAATTACCTAATGATGTGATGTCATCAGTGATGATGTCATCCTTCCTGGCTGAGGCTAATAAGTTCAGTGATGATGTCATCAGTGATGATGTCATGTTCCAGACCAGGGGGATGCCTAACTCACATGATGATGTCATGTTCCAGACCAGGGGGATGCCTAACTCACAGGGAGGTCCCCACCTGTCCGCTAGTATACTATAAATATTGCGTGCTTCGTGCACTCATTTCTATCTTTGTATGCTAATTTCTAGGTTGCGCGCTTATTTCTAGCACGCCCGCGTGGTTTGGAATTCTGTGTCTGTGATCTACTACAAGAGGTAGATACGAGTTTGTGTATTGTTTTCTACACACAGTGACGAACTTAAAATGTATAGCGGAAAAGCAAGTTGCGTTGCGAGTAACGTTAGCAGTTATCTTTAGCGTTTGCTTTCATACCGAATCAGATACTAATGTTAACGACGTTAAGCAACAAGTCTGTACTTGCCTGACTGCTTATGAGTTGACAGTCCAGTGTGATATTGGCTAACATGTTAAGTCCATAAACCATAACATTACACTATAACATTACTGTTGGAGTCTTATGGTGCTGATCCACTTACTGTATATGAGGCTTTTTTGGATGCGAGGCATCGCCTCGTTTACCAGTATTGCACGCTGCTAGGCGGGCTTCAATATTGCTTCCTGGCCGCACCTGATTGGATGAACACTGCCTGCAGCGTCTGAAGTGGTGGAAAAACATGGCTGCTCCTGCTCGTTTCAAACATTCTCTTCGACTATGAAAGTGGCTCAGTGAAATGTGTTTCTGAAAACATTTGACGCCTGCAATAAGCCATGCAGTGTCTGAATCTGCCTTTGTTTTGGATTTACAGCGCTTAGTTTAAAAGATCGTATCCACCTTATTTTTGAATGCCCCGCTGTAAAAATAATTATGGGTACAAGGTCCGGTTTAAGTGACCTGATTGTTGCAGCTTGCCATTTCCTAAAACGGTTGATTTGAAAACTCTGCAGGCAAGATGGCCGCCTACACTTCCTTCTTTACCCTGGCAGAATTCCTCCCCCATAAACTAACATAACTTGGCCAATAAGTATGTAACATACAAAATAAACCAAACGTAATGTCTTAATTTGATGTAGAATGCAGAGGACATGTAACTGTTTAGTTAAACTCGCATTCCAGGAATATTGTATTTACTGCGCTGCTCCAGATAACGTAGTTGGCTCGAGCGTGTTTCGTCCTGTAACCCACTCGCTTTGCGCCAGAACACAATCGATTTGGGGGTGGAACACGCCAGGATTGGCCAACGCCGACGCCAGTGCCTAGAACTGTCCAATCAAATCATCGACCATCGCTGTGGCCCGCCTCCCAGTATTTTCAGTGTATCAGAGTTAGATAGAGAACGTGACAAATATAGCCACGTTATGGTTATAAACAACAAACTAACGCTGGTGATCCGTATTCAGTGGCGTTTTACTGCCATGTAACATAGCTAGCTAGCTGCTAACATTAGCCACAGTAGGCTGTGCACTGCGCTCCTAAAGGGATATTTATCGACGAGATTTTTGCCAAGCCTGACCTGATTAGTGATTTGCTCCGTTCGCCCAGACGGGTGTCAAGCTGTCAGTAACAAGGCTGGGAGGATCACACCGGAAGAAAAATGCATAGGCATCATGGCCGCCAGAAATAAGGTGGACACGAGTTTCGGGAGGTGGCAAGTCTCGCTGCACGCACCTCATTTGCATAAAGTAGAGTGGAGCTCAACTTGATGAATGGCGAGCGTGGAAATGATCACCCCAGTGGATAGACTTGGAACTTCTTCTGGAGTCTGATGTCAGACTGGTGCCGAAAATAAATCCCCCCCCCCCCTCCACATTCATCACAACAGCAACAACAAAAAAGTGTCTTACCATCCATTTCCAAACGTTATGTTGAATCTTATTGTGCAAATTATCTTTCAATGACAATGTTTAACTCTCTTTTATATTTCTATTGCATTGCTAACGTCTAACAGACTTTGATTGACTCATTTTGACTTTAATGTTCACAACTTGCTGACTTTGTTCTCAAACATAATTTAAAATCATCAATTAGCCTATGAAATGACACAATGACAATGTCCAATTCAGAATGCAGCAGTTGATAATCGACGCCCTAAATGTGTATGCCATATTGTCATATTTACAAATTCTATTGAGAATAGTGTTGAAGCTGTACAAATAAGACTATTATTTGTACCAATATCAAAAAAGATATGCCGGTGAAGGGATAGAAGCAGGGATGACAATTTAAAGCCTATATAACGGTGGTGTGTGCGCCTGGATTGAATCGGTGTAAGGCCGACATTAACAGTGGGGTGCGCCTGGTTTGAATCGGTGTAAGGCCTACATTAACAGTGGGGTGCGCCTGGTTTGCATCGGTGTCCAAGTATAGTAATAGTACAGGCTGAGCGGTGTATGGGGAAGTGTGAGAGAGGGCTGTGGTGGATGCTGAAGGAGGAGCTTGGAGAGCTGGAAGTTGGTTGGTGGTGAAGGGGCAGAGTCACTGTCGGGGAACTGGGTAGCAACAGCAGTCCAACACACCACCGCTGGCTCCGGTGTCTGTCGGAGGGAGGAGGCGACCAGCCTAACAGGATGAGATGCAGACGACAGGGTCCCAGCGGCAGCAGCAGCTAGCTAGGCATGGCTGGCCTGTCCCCTCCACACATGGAGCCTACAGGTTCCATCAGGGCTGGATGATTGGAGAGGGGAGCCACCGGTGTTGGTGCAATGCCGACGTGTAAGTGCTGTGATGATGGGATGATGGTGATGGGCTGAAAAATCAAGGCAGTGGATGAAAACCCCCCCCCCCCCTCCCCCCAGGAGGTGGCGCTATGCTCTCTAGGAGCCACAACAATGACAGCAAATCATGTTAACTCAGTTGACTCCCATACATGTCAGCTGTCCCGCTGCTGTGTGAGCAAGGCCCCACGTCTAGTGGAAACTCAACTCAACCCATACGAGGCAGCTGTAGCCCACAGCAGTGCCCTTTTCCATATAAAAGACCCCTAATGTAGTCCTCATAGGGCCACAGACCCCCCCCCCCCCCCATCTGATGAGATTGTGTCCATATGCCACACATAGACAACAGAAACTATAATCAAGATAGTCATTCGTCTTACACTCTCTAATTGTTCTTGTATTGTAAATAAAATACTGGTGGAGTTTAAAGATTTTTGTTTGCTGGGGACCCCCATGGGATGCCCTCAAGGACCCCCTGGTAGTCCCCGGAGCCCCAGGTTGAGAATCAGTGGCCTAACACTCTGTATTAATGCTGCTCTCTGACTGTGGGCCTGCGGAGCGAATAGCTGCATCCAAGCTCGCTCTCCATCAATGACATTCACCTATCCCACTGATGCATGCACCAAACATGAGGCTATACTAGGTCGTTATTACCCCACAGAGCCTATAATAAAGACCAAAAGGCAGGCAGAGGCGCTGTGTGCGCTGCGCAGGCAGCCTGACAGCCTCTATATAACGGGCCCTGCTGTGGTATGCGGTAGGAGAGACGAGGCGAGAGAGACCCCTCTCAGTAACGGTCTTTCACACTAAACGCAGGAAAGGAGACACGACAGCCGTGACATTTTGCGGTCCTGTCGGGGGACCTGTAGGCAATACAAAATGGTAGTCATGTTGTGCTTTGCTTACCTGCTGTTGGGTTGCTTGTCTGTCTGTCCTCCAGACAAAAGACTGGAGACTGTGTGGGGTAGGCCGAGTCTGTTGCAGTCCACATTAAATATAGGCTACAGCGATTCACCTGGCATTTTCAACAGCAAGGCTGAGTGGAGGAAGGGTGATTTTAAAAACAGCTGGGGGACGTGGACAATATGGGACTATAATGTAAAATAACAATAATAAATAAATGTCATGTAAATAGCTGGAAACAACAAGAGAAGTAAATAGATGGGAGGGGGGGAAAACAAAGCACATAAGAGGGAATGACGACTGTGTAAATGGTCCAAATCTTTATGGTCGAGAGGGTCTTTTTTTTCGTAAGCCTGTTGCAGACTCCTAATAAACAAAGAGTTTAAAGAAGCAAACGCAGCGTTTCCTCTTTTTTCGTGTGCATGTCATTTCTCCGGGTTTCACATAGAGAAGCTGCTGCTCGCCAGTAATAAATCCAAGTTGCAGTGACAGCAGCTGAGGAGAACATGGGGCTCATTCCGATTCATGCGATTTCTTGGCGTGTCTCAACAACCCTTATTTCACCCCCCCTCCTCTCTCTCGATGGCATCAAACGTATCATATCCTATGGCACGACTCGTAAATGCATCAATGACGGCGATCTGTCAGACATCAGCAGCAGCAGAACAAGCCCCTCTCTCTCTCTCTCTCTCTATGGAGGATCTCCTCCTGGGTCTGTTAGTTTGCAGAAAAGGCTGTCGGTCCGCCACACACTCCCTGTTTTTGCATTATTCCAGTCGAGCCAAGGAGAACCTCATATTTAAATCCTTCTCTCAGTGTCCAGGAACAAGCGGCTTCTGGTTGCAGGACAGTCATATTTAAAAAATAAATAAATAAATAAAAATACTAAATAAATCTGTTCAAAAGCCCCATTCAGGTTTCGGCTGCTGGATGACTACTGCCGAGGCCAATCCATATCGTGTCCCGCAGCACGTCAGCGCCCAGTCATTTGATAAATAACATGCAGTATGGCAATAAATATGTAGGCTATGGGTATGTCCGATATGAGACGCCTGTTCTGATGGTGTTGCTGGCTGGCAGGTGGACACTCGGCTCTTTCCGGAGCGCGCAGGCGGCGTTCGGGATGTTTCGGGAAGCGCTGCGTCCCGCCTGGCAGGCTGGGCAGACTGGGGATGTCCACTCGAGTCCTGGCTCTTTCCACATTGACGTTAATCCCCTCTGAATCCTCTATGTCCAGTATTTGTCTAGTAAGAAAGGTTGAACTGCTGTATCCTAGTGAAGCCGGTCCCCTAGCCTAGCCTATAGGGGAGAACAGGGTTAAATTGAGACACTTTCATTTTCTGTTACTATGACAAAATAAATGTGAAGAAAATTGAAACTATATAGCATAGCCATAACTACATAGCATAGCCTAGCCTACTTGAAAATAATAATAATAAATAGACTAAATTAATGAATAAATACAAAAAGGCTATAGATTTACCTACCCCAAGGCCAGCGGCACATTTTACCCCACAATAAACATTTTGACAAAACTCCTCCCGACATCAACTCAGATCCACATGCTAAGTTTATGATCTCATGTAGGTTTGACCATAGCCTTAAAGCCCCACCATTTAGGCATCTGGTGAGTAGCAGCAACAGCGGCCTCTGCTGCCACAACTGGTAATTACAGTAGCTAATAAATGCTACCCTTCCCTGTTTGTACATTCAGATGCACCCTTAGCCTAGGCTAGTGTCCTCTAGAGAGAGAGTGGCGTCAGCGGAGGACCAAAATGCGAGACTCATTAGCCAATGAACAGCCAGGAATGGGTCTCGCGCTACTTTTGCATGCTAAAATAAAGCTGATAATGTACAATTTGATTCAAGGAATGAAAAACCCTTTCAAAGTACAACACAAACTGTCTATTTTGCTGCAACTCGACAGTGCTGCTTTTTTTACTCAAGAGTTCCACTTTCTACTTCCTGGAAAAAAACTGGTCCATTGGAGTGAATGGAGATGTCGGAACTCTTCTATTATACGACTCTGGCCTAGGCTAAGGGTGGGAAGGGGGGGGGGGGTGGTATGCTCCAAATATCCCCAAATGCTGTTGTGTCAACTCATTTTATTGAAACAAGTTGCTAATCGTGGCTATAATCTAGCTAGCTAGCGATAAACACATTTCACTTTCCCTATACATTCTTCACAATAAAAGCTTCCTGTTGGTTTGTCAGCGGAAAGCTTTTAATATGAAGGAGCTGCAGCAGGAATTGGAGTTGCATCAGCAACATGCCTTTGGGAATGATAGAGGCACCATTCTCCTTATTAGAAGTCAGTGTACCATCAAAGTCATTTAAAAACTGTTATATTAAGGTAAAAAAAAAAGCTGACATATTGGGGCTTTAATGTCATCCAGATGCGGTCCGGTTCCATACTGCTTCTATGCGGCTGCCGGAACAGACTCTCACCCATGTAACAGATAGGCGACGCAAGCGGATCCAGCAGAAATATGCATCTGGTCTATGGTGTCTGACAAGATTACATGGGAGCGAGTCTGTTCCGGCAGCCCTACGGAGCCGGATCACATCATGGTGGACATTGGGCTTCAAAGTAATACAGCCTATAATAAATCATCAACTATCTACTTCAATTTAGATAGCCAACCAGGATCCTGACATCTTGATCATGATGCAATCACCTGGAAATAATCACAATTTCTCTTAGCACTTTTCTCCATCCATGCACGCCCCTCCATCACAGTTTCAGGGAAATTAATTCTTCTTCCTTCATCTGTGATCACATGATATTTTTTTTTGTGAATGGTTGCCTAAATACAAGGGGTGGCCCATTTGACCTCAATTTAACCCTTAATCCCCTGCTGATGGGAGACCCGGCAAAACTGCCCTCTTGTGCCCTGTGAAGAGGAACATTTTCTTTCTTATTTGATCGTCTACATCTTGCTCGTGGCCCCTCCAGGTCGTTGCCTTATTCGTTTGTCATAGTGACTTTGATTTGTGATTGAAAGAAATTGTTTTTATTGTGATGTTATTTGGCTTATGGGAGTGCTTCCGTGCAGTGTCACTTGGCAAACGAGACATTAAAGCGGAACATGACTCATCATAACGGATCATCTGTCTGATGGAGAAAAAAAAAAAAAAAGCTCATTCAGGTCCAGACTTAAAGAGGCTTTAAGTAATCTATTACTTGTATCCCCCCCTGTTGGCGGCCAAGGAATTGCAACAACAACAAGGACAGCTCTCTGACACAGCTTGCCTGTAATGGACATAAATAAAAAGTGACATTTTCCCAAGAGAGGGGAGTAAGCCAGCTAATTAGGACATAGATCCAGCAGAAACGTCTAGTGAAGAGGTGATATATCAGTGAGCGTGCCATATAATAATCCTGCTTTGTCATTTGCTGTTTTGGCTCCAGAACAAGGTCTTCATAGCTGAAATGTTCGCTCGCCCCCCCATGTACAACACCCGCTCGGCCGCGCACCTCCTGCTGAAGGTCCCCAGAGCCCACTCCTCCCTGGGCCGCTCCTCCTTTCAGTTTGAGGCAGCTGATAGCTGGAACCAACTTCAAAAAAGCCTTCTTATGGAAAGCTTTGTACCCATGCGCTCCTTCGGTACGGTGCGGTACGGGTACGGTGGCGCAGTGGTAAGCGCTGTCGCCTCACAGCTCGAAGGTCCTGGGTTCGATTCCCACCTGGGACGCTGTGGGCACTGGAGTTGTGACCCCCCCATATCTTCAGTGCCTACTGCCCAGGTGGGCTATCTCGTCGAAAGGGCCTTTTTTGTGTGGAGTTTGCATGTTCTTCCCGTACCCCCCAGGGGGTTCCTCCGTACATAACCCCCCACTAAAAACATGCAGAAGATCGTCATCCGGCCAGTGACGACAACATCTGAAGTTGGTCCAATGATGGTTCAATGAAGGTCCCCGGGCGCTGGAAAGAAATAGCGACCACTGCTCCTGGCCTGCCCCCTGGAGGAAAGGACAAGCCTGGATGGGTCAAATGCAGAGGACATATTTCACCGGCCACCGTCAGCATGAGTGTGTGTAGTGGCCGCATGCATGTGTTGTAATGTGTTCGTGTGACAATAAAGACGGGCTGCCGTCTGAAATCGTGTTTTTTGGGGGGGGGGGGGGTTTTCAGGGACGCAATTACAAACACCTTAGAGCATAAGTGTAGCTGCTTCTCCTGATGCTCTCCACCCTGGCCATGTGTCTGTTTATGTCTGCCTGTGTGACTGTGATGTCTGTCTGCCTATACAGTATGCTGCCTATATACTGCTGTGTGCTGCTTATGTGCTAACTGTCTACTACAACTGTGTGCTGTCCTGTACATAACTTCATGGTTTCTATTGTATAGTGCTGTGTGCTGTTACTTTTTGCTGTTTTTAAGTGTCTGCTTCTGTGCTAATTGTTTGTTAATCAATCAATCAATCAATCAATCTGTATTAGCAGACACAAGGTCCAATATAAACACACAGTAAAAAACAACACAACATCAGACAATTACACAATTAACATTAGCACATCAAAAAATACTACAATAAGAGCCTGTACCAATGAGCCCAAGTGCTGGACTGATACTTAATTGCACTAAGACTGGGCTGAGTCAGAAGCAAGATTATGATATTCTGAGAGACATTCAGACAACAAATAAATTAATAGGTCAGGTTTCTCAGTAGGGCATGAAAGGTATTGACCCCTACACCACAAAACATTTCACTGGCACTACACGTACTGTATGTTACTGCCTCTGTGACTGTTTGTGATGTCCATTTTAAACTGTCCTGTCTTTTTTTTTTTTTTCCTCCCACATCCCCTTCCCCTTAGGAGGTCTTTTGCCTCCTACCAGGCTGTCACACTGGATAAGAATGTGTTCTTACAGACTTGCCTGGTTAAATAAAGGTTGATGATGATGAAATGTTGTTTTATGACGTCGCTCGCTCGCTCGCTTGTGCTCCAATGGGCGGCGGAGTTTTTGTTCCAAAATAGAGTACAGGTCAGAAAGTTTGACGGCCAAATGTCAGCACGTGACCATTCAAAAATAATTCCAAATCAAATGAATTCAAAACACAAGAATAGCCATAAGGTGAAGCATCTGGGGCTATGTTGTGCTGTTGTGATGATGATGATGCCAGTGGTGACGACGCAGAAACCTGTGTTAACCTAATTGTAACGAGGCGGCTGCAGCGGTGGGCCCATCAGCCTGATGGAATCCACGCAGGGCGCTCAGATCTCCGTCTGTAGCCCACTGGGCGCCCGATGCTGCAGAGGTCACAGGAACATGTGGCAATGGCAGTGACATGAGAACCCTCCCAGTATGGTCTGGATCGCTCTCCCTCTTGCTGCCCTGCAGTCATTTCATTAGCTCCAGTCTCTCCTGTGTGGCGCGGGGGCACCGTGCCTCTACAGCTGTCTGGTCCGCTGGAAGCTGGCAGAGCAGATGGTTTACTAGACGCCACAAAACACTGACAAGAGACAGAAATGCACTTCTCAAGGAAGCTGGAACCCAAACAATAGAAAACGATGGACGGAATTGCCTTGTGTCTGGAACACATGGAAGGACATAGCATATAAAAATGTAGAAATGTAATTAAATGCCCGGGTAGTGCAGTGGTAGATTCCCTGCCTGCAAACACGAAGGGTAGCAGGTTCGAGCCCCCGTGTTGCCTCCGGCTTGGTCGGGTGGCCATACAGCCACAATTGGCCGTGTCTGCTGCCTGGTGGGAAGCCGGATTACGGATGTGTGTCCTGGCCGCTTGCACTAGTGCCTCCTCTGGCCTGTTCTGGGGGAGGGGAACTGGGGGGAATAGTGTGATCCATCCTCCCATGCACTACGTCCTGCCGGTGAAGCTCCTTGCTGTCAGGTGAAAAGAAGCGGCTGGCGACTGCACATGTATCGGAGGAGGCTAGACTACAACTCTCCCCAGATCAGCAGAGGGGGTGGAGCAACAACTGGGACAGCCAAATTGGCCAAATACAATTTGAGAAAACGGGGGGGTGGATTCTGAAAAGAAAACTTGATCAGAAATGTAGTTAAATGCAGTTGTTGGCTTTATGGAATATAGATTGTACAGGCCAGAGGCCTACTATTATTCACAGACAGCAGCACATCATCCGCTGCGCTGAAAAGGTGGTCGGATGCAGCCTGCCATCCGTTCAGGACCTACACACTCCCAGGACGCTAAAGCGGTCTTGGGAAATCATGGCCGACGCCTCCCACCCAGGTCATAAACTCCTTAAGGCTCTCCCCCTTGGCAGGAGACTGAGGTTTGGCAGTACCAGAACCTCTCGTCACAGGGGGCAGTTTCTACCCAACTGCCATCCGCCTCTTCAACGAGACCCAAAATGCCCTGAGCACAACCGGGCAAATAACGGGCTAGGGTCCCGCCCACAGACATTATCCCACAGACACTATCCTACCCACCCACCTCCATCATGTCCCGTTAAAGGACTTTTTACTTTGCACTTTATCATTTGAGACTGTTTTTCTGTATTGCTTCGTCCTCTAATATGAATGTGACCGCTGCGCTGCATATACTTGCACTAAGTCAAATTCCTCATTTGTAATCTGATTACTTGCTGCGGCTATCAAAGTGAATCTTGAATATTCTGAAATTCTTAACACTAAAAGGCCAAGCTACAATCAACGGACAGCTATTCTGAGTTCTCAGCTTTCAAAATGTCTCTCATGACTTTCCCTGGACCCACTTTCTCTACATCCAGTGTTTGATTTTTAACATCACACAAGGAAATAATCGTTACAACAAGTTGACCCTCTTCAGCAGAAGACCTTCTCTTTGACCCCAAAATTCAAAGGGCCTTTCTAGTGTTAGGAGCCACATTCTGGCTTATGGTTATTTTTTACCTCTCAAATGTACTTGTATGATGTTGCTTTGCGACTGTTAGGAGGGTCAGTGCTACCCCCTGTTGGTAGAAGAGCAGCAAGGCCTCTGAAATCTAGTATACATTCATTACTTAGTACAGGCATGTTGTCTGGCTGATGAAAGTAATCCACTTATCTATCAATGGCCTTTTGACATTGTACATGTATAACATTGAGATTGCATAAAAGTGGGTATGGCAAGAGAGCTAAATCTCCACTAAGTTTTCTTTCATAAAAATGTTCTATGACTAAAAGTGAAGGCTCCATAATCATTATGTAAAATCGTAGAACTGAAAGTGAAACTCTACATTGGTGTTTTCATTTTGCCGTTGCGGAATAACATCACAGGAGCCTGAAAGAGTCGGTACATTTATCTGAACAATACCACAGGATGTTAATAATAAAAGGAAAAGGATAGTGAGAGCTGAAATACAGAGCGATGAAGCACACAGGAATTAGGCCTACTCCAGGGAAGGAGCTGCTGCTGACAAGATTCAAGATTCAAGATTTTTATTGTCACTCCATGGTACAAGTATCACGTGTGAAATTCTTGTGCTGAGGACTCCATTTACAACATAGTACAAATGTGACAGGGCATATGAGTGCAAAAACAACAAGAGACACAACAAGCAATAAGGCAGTATAGTGATAAGACAAGTCAGAGACAGTGGCATATTCACTGCACATAGGTGCACATGTCGTGTGCATACTTTAGACGTGCTTAAACATTTTAAATTCGGCGTATTTGACATACAGGTGCAAATAGCATATTCCTTATTAAACATACAATTAAACTCGGTGTTTTAAATTCGGCGTATTTGACATACAGGTGCAAATAGCATATTCCTTATTAAACATACAATTAAACATTAGACATACGTTATGGTAGCAGCTACAGTGCGGTACAGTACGGCTACTACACTATTTGTGTATGTTAAGGAGTCTTGTGGCCTGCGGGAAGAAACTGTTCCTCAAGCGATTTGTGTGTGCTTTTGGAACCCTGTATCTTCTCCCTGAGGGTAGCAGGGAGAACAGACTGTTGTGGGGGTGGTTTGTGTCTTTGATGATCTTCAGGGACCTCCTGAGGCACCGCTGTTTATACAGTTCATGCAGTTCTGGCAACTCACTTCCTGTTAACAGGCACATGGACTAACACAGGGGTTCCCAAACTTTTCAGACCAAGTACCCCTATGTACCGAACCTAATTACACAGGGACCACCACTTCCACTGCAGATACCAGCAATGTTTTCCCGATAAAATAATATTGGATTTAACCGTGCAATAGTATCAGAAAGGCTAAATAACAACATACTGGCTCAATATGAGCACACACACACACACACACACACACACACCTGCCTACATTCGGCTGTGAAAAAGAGGACCACCTTGAAAAAGTTTTTTCCCTAGCCAAAATTTAGCCAAAATTTGGAGCGTTATTTAGCTGCATTGCTGACAAGCTAGCATTACATGGTTGGGACCAATCGATGCCTTACGTCCTCTAGTTTCTTATGATACCTGGAACTTCGTGTTTGCTTTCAAACTGAGCCCGCTACAGCCTCTGAAATTAGATTTTCAAAATTGTGATATTTCTCACATAGTGTGATATTTCCAAAAATCTGCCCAAGTCCACTCCTCAGTGTCATGTGTATATGTGAAAACTTGTCTGTATATATATATATATATATATATATATATATATATATATATATATATATATATATATATATATATATATATATATATATATAAATGAATGAATGAATGAATACTTTATTTTGAACACGTTAAAAACAAAAAGTCACAAACAAATACAAAACAAATCAAACACATCATATATAGTGTATATATATGTTTGTTTTCCCATACTTAAAATAACATAAAATAATTCCACCCCAAGGGCAACACTCAACGTGTCCAAATACCGTATATATATATATATATATATATATATATATATATATATAAATTATGTTTGCAATTCTCTGGCGGACCACAGTTTGGCAACCAATGGACTAACATATCTCTCTGTCTCCCCCTCTCCTAGCATGTATATTTCCATTCTCCTGTGCTTTCCCAACCCAGAGACTGACCCCCATATCCAGCAGAAGTTACCTCCCATCTGGATAAAACCACGGTTAGTTTCTTTGTCCGCTCACCCATTTAGCAGTTTGCGTATTAACACATTTCAGAAAGATTATTTAATTATTCTGGCATTGTGGGCTGTTAGTCTTCTCATAACTAATAGAATGAATGCATTTTTAAGACAGAATCTGTCATCACAGAAAGACAGGGCAGCCTGGGCAGGCAATCAAAAAGCGATGGGATTTTGAGTACAGCCGATGTAGAAAAGGAGCAAATAGCATATCGCAATTGTAATGAATGGCCTGTAGCAGGAAGTGTGACTAAAAAGAACCATAAGCCTAAAAGAGACCACACATTGTGTAATTAATGACTGAAAGTCATGTCGTCACCACATAATGGACGAAAGAAGGTTCATTATTAAGTCGTTAAATACGAACTGAAACTGGATGCTGTTTCGACTTGATGTTAAAGGACGTAAGGCGTATACCATTGTTGCATGACTTCAATCATCCATGATATGATGACGCTCCTCTTGATATGAGAGGGGGGGGGCGGGGCGTCAGTGCCGTATAGATAATCCCCCCATAGGGATTTCTACAGGAGCCACTAAACAACTAAAGCAAATTGGTTAAGGTTAGGGGAGGGCTAGGGGTTGGGTTGGGCTTAAATAATAAAAACGTTAAATGTAGACCCATCCACCTCCCCGGTCACGACAGCCATACTTTCCATCCTGCTGTTTCAATAGCAGACTGTGGTCATTTACATGGCGGCTGGAGGTCTCCAGGCTATACATGTAGGCAACACATTTTTGGTAGAACATTTTTTGGTTCAAATGTTGAGATTCAACGACGTATTCGTGATTTGCAGAAATGCAACATGCCAACAGAGATGCTCACAGGTCATTTTTTGCAAGTCCAACTCAAGTCTCAAGTCTTTGAGCTCAAGTCCAAGTCAAGTCTCAAGTCTTTGAGGGGCAAGTCCAAGTCAAGTCTCAAGTCTTTGAAGGGCAAGTCCAAGTCAAGTCTCAAGTCTTTGTTCACAAGTCCAAGTCAACTCTCAAGTCTCTTATGGATGAGAGTTCTATCATCTGCTGCATGCCATCCAGTCCCGTAAGAACACTGCATAGCTAAAATGTCTATTAGAATACAGTATCAGCATTGATTGGATGACATTAGTAGACATTTCCTTAATGTTAATGCACCAAAAAAATAAAAGATAACGAAGATAACGACAAGTCACAAACCTCAAGTCCAAGTCAAGGCTCAAGTCTTTGAGGACGAGTCTCAAGTCACTGTGTGTGTGTGACTTAAGTGCGACTCAAGTCCAAGTCCCAAGTCCAAGTCCCCATCTCTGGTGTGACATTCAAGTAGGGCGTGGACAAGTAGCCTAAGGCAATAGGGGTGGGATTGGTGGACCCGCAGTAGTATGCTCACTTTGCAACTTCCTCATCAGGAGGGAGCTGGTTCGAGCCTCACCGTGTCCCGCTGTTTGTCACATTTTTTCCTGGCGTGTCACGTTTTTAACCCCTGCCCAAACCATAACCATAACCCCAACCAAGTTGTTTTAGTTACCTAACCCTAACCTTAACCACATTGTTTTATTTGCCTAAACCTAACCAAGTTGTTTTATTTGCCTAAACCCAACCAAGTTGTTTTACTTGCCTAAACATAACAAAGAAAAACTAACCAGGAAACGGTGTCACAGGCCCAGGCCGGATGAGTGGCTCTTACTGGTGCCAGACTGCCGGTGTTGCTTCGCGCATTATTCGTGCTGTCACGAACAAAAATGAACAAAACGTGCATGTACATTAATCAATAGATTATTACAGTTTTGCGACTGCCAACACGAACCTTTGCGAGACGATGTTGTTGGATTTGCAGAGAACACAGAAATAGACAGAACTCTGTGCAAACCAGAAACCACTCAGCTGATCTATAGATCAGGCTATAGAATATATATATAGAATATCAGAGGAAAACTAATGTGAATTTTGTTTGAGACTGCATTTTTATCTTTAAGGGCTTACTGGACTCTCAAAACCTGTTATTATAGGTTAATAATATAGAGAAGAAAAGTTTTACCTTCGTAAGAATTCTGTCCATATAATCTCATTTTTCGAGAACTATTACTAGACCCAAGTGTTACCCGAGTCAGTAGCTAGTATAACATTTGCAAAACAACTCACATGAGGACCAAAAAGACAAAGGTGAATAGAAAAACAACAACTAGCGACCATCAGATGAAGACCTCAAAGCGACGGTTACCTAATAAGGGTAATAATGGCTTTCGAAAGGAAATCGAGATTGAAAAGGACTCCGCTTCCGCTCAGTCTGGGTGGCAACTGTCAGGTTAGATGACCTTTTTAACAACATGAAGAAGAAAACCTCAGAACAACGTGTTTACACCTGTTAGAATGTCATATGTTGTACTGGGCTTCCCCCATATATGTTAATACTTCCTCTTCCTCTCTCAAAAATGTATAGATGTACTGATGTTGTTGATACGGATGTCGTGATGCTGATCACTGTCGGTGAGAATTTAAAAATTATCCTTGCATTATTTGGAGAGAGAAATGTCACATCATACTGAAGGGGAAAAAATGAAAATTCCCACATAAGTAAAAAGCTGGAATATTATTGAACTGTCTCAAAACGGCCGGTTACAAAATAGTGTCAGTGTTGTGGAGAGGAGCCATTTGTATATTCAAAGCATTTGATCCTTGCTAAATTGATATTTATAGGACTTTGGAAATAAACCCTTGATTTGAAAACCAATGTTGCGTTATTATCAGCAATTTTCTTACTGCAACTACAAAGTCAAGGTCATACTAGTTTATTACCACTTCTATAAAAATGGTAAATTCACAGCTACAGTGAATTCTCTCACTCATATAGAACAGCAGCACACATGCTTATGAATTCACATCAGTATAATACTGCTAAATATCTCCATGTCATATCTCCATGTCAAACACACTGCGTCAGTTCTGCAATTAATAATGCAGTAAACACCCTGGCCTGAACCATCATGCAGAAATTGGATTAGTTCAATATGACCCCAAATCTAAATTTCCAGTCTGCGGTGTTATGTAATATGCCACATGGTTGAATTGTTACGCACTCCCACTCGTGCTCAAAATAGCTTTTCTCTGGGAACAAGTGAATCATGGCATCGCTATGATTGATCGGCAATATGATTTTCACTATGAATCACAGTCGCCGACAGACTACTATCACACACATTCCCGAAGTCGTGCGAGTATTCCTCAGCATATAGTGATGCGTGCAGTGTGATCCGAGAGTAGCCTACACACACAGACACAAGGCGAATGATTTGCGTTGGTTTTCTCACACTAACGATATTCACACGGGAACAAAGTCGTATTTTGTGATTCATACAATGAGAAATTGCCACCTTCCTTCCCACTTCCCACGTCATTTGGGCAAACGTGCACATCAGCATCATTCATGTCTGACAATTTCTTCAAACAGAATCCAGCAAACTTACAGTTGTCCTCACCGATGAGGCCTCTTATTGCTGTTATCAGGCTAGAAGCTTAGATTTCCAAAATGTCAACATTTCAGGAACGAAGAAAAGCAGCCTCGATTTCAGTTTGATCATCGTTCACTTTTCAGTTCGTCCAATGTGGTTTTCAAAGGGTTTTATTCGCCCAAGTGTAGAACTTTCTCAAGCCATAGGTAATAAAGGAGTGTGGTAAAGTGAAAACGTGAAAGCAACGATATGTAATTCAGTGAATTCTGAATCAAGGACAGGATGATTTTGAGGTCCAGGAGCTTGACGGTAAAGTGACCCATGGAAAGTAGTGGTGCGACTTTACTGATTATTCAAAAAGACAACGGGCCAGCACACAAATATGTCCTTTCAAAATGTCTTTTTTTTTTAAAGGACATTTTTGTGTGCTGGCCAGTTCTCTTTATTATTCAAATGTGTTTATTGGGTTTTCCATTTCAAACATACTACATATAAACAGAGACATAAGGAAAAGCAAGGCATGTAGCACCAAAATAGGACAAAACATAATAATAATAATAATACAAGAGACACAGACACCCAAGACTCAAAAATAATAATAATACAAATAAATAAATGCTACAAACAATTACAATACACTTTGCAGGGGATACGCTAAGTGCTGAGGATATGTTTTCTGGCAATCACTCGTGGCAAAAGCCAACACTTGAATCTCTGAAAGTCAGTTAGGCAGTATTGGGAGGAGAGAGGTAATTTTTATCAAAGTAATCTAGAAACGGACCCCACACTCAAATATATTTCTGAGTCGAACCACAGTTCTCTTTTTAATCAGTCCTTGTTGGTTCTGCACGTAAGTTTTCTCATTGGATTGAGTGTGCTCGCCATTGGTGAGTTTGGACGTGACTTTACTGATCCCATAGTGGAAAACCAACTAAAAGCAACTAATCACAGGCCACAGAGGCCAAGACACTGCTGCTGATAGAGACAATCATAAATTATATACTGTACATCAGGGACATACTGGGAAAATGTACTTTAGCACAACTCGAAAAAGTATACAGCAGTCAGTGAAGAAACTAGGAAATCTATTCCCATGTAGTATATTTTTCACTTATTCCTATTAAACCCACAAGCAGGGGTGGGTACTGTAGTAACGAGTTACAAGTATACGCACATGGAAGGAAGGAACGAGTACTTTTCAAGTTCCTTTTTTTAAACTGTACTTGTACTCTTTACTCGAGTATATTTTTGAGCCAGTATTCTACTTTTTGCTTCACTACACTTGTCCACTCAGGGACAGATAGGGAAATGGAGAAAGAGATGGCCTATCCTGTTTGATTAGCCTACCTGATTTACTTCAATAAAAAAAGGTTTTGTCAGCAAGTGCTGTTTTTACATAATTTTTTGCTTTGGCCGGTACACCCTAAAAATATATTAAAATGGAAAGTACTTGTAATGTAATTTATTTACCAGGTACTTTTTTCTTTATTTTTTTTAACTTTTACTTGACTTGGTTTCTCCAATGGTAATTTTCACTCAAGTCTTTTTTGTGTGTGGGAGTACCGTAATTGTACTTTTAGCCAGCACTGCCCACAAGTAGCCTATAATCATAAGAGAGAATGAACACATTGCTAATCCAGAAAAATACAAGTGAAAGAATAATTTGGTCTCACACAGATACATTTTTGTTACTTCTGTGCAGTCTTTAGCTTTTCTATATCATCATAAATGACCTCAAGCCAAAAATAAAGTGAAGTGTTTCGTCAGCTCTAAGTGTCTCCTACAAATGCAGGCAGTTGTGCTCTGAATGGAAAACTGACACATTGATGTAGTGTGGCAACTACATGTAGGCCTATGGGTGAGTTTTATTTGATTTTAACTTTGTGTTCATTAACAAAAAAGAGTTCAAAAGAACCTCTTGGTTTAAAAAACAACCTCTTGGAGTAGTTCTTGCAAAGATCAACTCACGTATTAATGCGGCTGTGGCTTTATTGACACAAATGAACAGAAGCTACTCAATTAATCAAGATAGTTACAGCTTTTTATTTAACAACCAGCACAGAACATACACTAGTCGTTTATTGTATGTACTGTATTATTGAATTTGTTCTACAAAGTAACTCGACTATATGATAACTATAATAATATAAAACAACTATATGAAACGCTATACTGTATATAGCTAATGTGTGTGTGTGTGTGTGTGTGTGTGTGTGTGTGTGTGTGTGTGTGTATACACACACACACACACGCACACACACACACACACATACGGTATATATAGCCTATATATATATAGCCTATGGCTTTTTATATATACATATATTATATATATATATTATATATATACATACATACATATATATACATATATATATATATATATATATATACATATATATATATATATATATATATATATATATATATATATATATATATATATATATATATATATATATATATATATAAGCTGTGGGCTTTAAGATATTTTCAATATTTCAAGGTATTTTTGCGCTTGTTTACTATTACTAATTAATACTAATTAATTGAAAATTGTTCAGGGCGCTGTTGTTGCTGCGACTCGGGTCTTCCATTAGCCTCCTCTTCCCCACAGCCTTTCCACAAGGTCACAAACTGACTGAGCTGAGCTAGCCGATCAATTATCTGGGTCAGACAGAACAATGTCAGAGAAAGGACAGCAGACACATACAGCTTGGAAGTGGGCGGTGGGGGATAGAAGAGACACAGTTTAGGGTCACATAATGTGTATGTATGTATGTATTATATACGTACAAAATGCAAATACTTGATTTGGAGAATTGATATATGAACAATTAACAGATGATTTGAAGACTAGATTGAGATTTGATTGACATACGTCACTCCGGGTATTGCTGATAGAGCTGGATTAAAGTCAAGTTTGAGACTGTCAGCCTTGCTCTATGCATCATCACCTGCACCGTCAACCTGCCGACAACAAACTGTTGACTGATTGGAGAGATAGAATTAGAGATGGAACAAGGAAGCCAGGCGCTGTACTTGGGTGCAAAAGGTGAAAAACACCTTTTACTGGCACTGTATGCAAATTAAATAACGTAAACTTTTGCACGCATGAGAGACAAGTGCTGCTGCTTCCATTTGTTCATGTGTGTGTGTGTGTGTGTGTGTGTGTGTGTGTGTGTGTGTGTGTGTGTGTGTGTGTGTGTGTTCTATAGACATATGAGGGCCCCACTGTCCTCCATCGTATAAATGCCGGGTATCTGCATTGGCCTTTCATAGCAGCAGTAGCTACTTCAGGTGAGTGTTGAGCTTACACGGCCTCAATCTGATGGGAGAAGCAACATTAAGGACCACCAACAAAATCTTCACAATGATCCTGTGATTAAGAAATAGACTAACTTTTAGATCAAGGATTATGCAAAGCAGCTGCTTTATTAACAACTTTTAACCCGATTTTATTTGTAACCCCCAATAATGCAGATTCGATGGTATTGGATGTTCTATTTTTTGGTCCAAAAATCATTGGGTCTTCTTCATCCTAAGCTAATTGGTTCATGTTATTACCTTTCTTACTGTTTACAGTAGATCTGCCAAGACTAGAGCATCCTGTGCTGGAATAACTCCCCCCTCTCATTCATTTTAGCATCTCCCTGTTTATGCTAAGAACAGGAAGACAGAAGCCACGCGGGGTATACTGTACGGAGGTTATAAGGTAAGGAAAAGCATGACTATTTTTTGCACCTAAACTTAAGGATTATTGAGCACTTGCTCATCATTTTGGTGACTTCCTTGGAACAATATGGAAAAGATTTACATAGAACACACGACAGAAGAGCTTTGCTGACAGCATCTGGATGTACATACGTTTTGAAGATTTACATGTATGTGAGGCGCTTTGAGTGTCTTGAAAGGCGCTATATAAATCCAATCAATTATTTATATATATATATATATATATATATATATATATATATATATATATATATATATATATATATATATATATACTGTATATATATACTGTATATATATATATATATACTGTATATATACTGTACATGTCCCATGAGCCTATACATGGGGAACATACTGCATGAAAGTGATGGTATGCAGACAATCCTTCAGGGTTAAACATGCAAAGATGTTCGAGCTGACGGGAGGTCGCACTTTCTCTGAGGAAGCATTCTGCCTGTTAAAAAGTCCGTTTCTGCCATATGTGACAGATATGTTATTATGAGGCCATTTACACCTGGCATTAACATGCGTTTTCTGCCATCAGATTGCAATCCGATTGTGTTTTATCACTTGAAAGTACAGGTGTAAACACCCCCCAAAATGCATTGAAGAAGGATTGCAATCTGTTCACCCAAAACGCATGTTAATGCCAGGTGTAAATGGCCTCGCAGTTGAACCACTATCTTACTAAAGTCCTGAATCAAATGGAGAGGAAAGGGTAAATCGGTTACCACATTACTACACGGGGATACGTCTCAGTCTCAATTCCACAAGTTAGGGTGATTTCAATACAAGTACTACCGTGCTGGCCGTGTGACAGCTGATCGTTAGTTTTACACATACAATATGCGGGAGTTGATTTTTTTTTAAGATTTTTAATTTTTAATTTTGACACAATTGCCCCCAGGGGTCAAGTAAAGTTCTATTTAATTAAATGATCAGTGTAACAGTGGAATTGAATATGCTTATTTATTCAGCTGCCACTTGTAGTTTGAGACTCTCCGGATATATAAACATAAAATACTCCATGGACAAACCTTGAAGGTAGTTTGAGTGGGAGGTGTAAGCCTAGCAGTTGGCCATCGTTGTGACTGAGTGATGAGATGGTCTAGTCTAGTGAGATGGCCAGACATCCGTCCCACTCCTGATGATAAGCGGTCATTTCACTCAAAAATTACTCTTGCATTTTGGAACTATATGGTTGTGCTACAGAGCTATTTCAATCTGCATTCACTTGTTTTTTTGTTGGTGTGATTTTTGATTTTGAGTTTTATGTAAATTATTCTGCCAAAGTGAAATTGAATCGATGAATTGTTCAACTTCCGCATTATCTCATTTACAAGACATTAACACAATTCGAGAATGTAGAAGAAATGTACACTATTTGGATCATAGTTTCAATGTTATCTCTCTACCTACAATAGAATCATAGACAAAATCATATCTAACAATACAAAATATTTGGGTCAAATGGGGGTCCGTGGCCCTAATGTGGGGTCCCTCCCTGATATGAAAAAGGTTGAGATTCTTGGGAATCACTGATTTAGGGTATGTGCCTGATGCTCAAAGTAGAACACATTTCCAGATCCCCAACTTAACAAGCAACCGCTACAGGGTATCCGGGGGTTCTTGTAAAGTGTTAAAAGTTAATAAATCAATTTAGAGTCAATTAAGGCCCTTAAAAAGTTTTAAAAAGTCTTAATCGCCATTTGATGAGGTATTTCAGTTTTGCAGCTATTGATTGTGTTAAATCGATGTATGATATCATCTCATATTGATCGCAGATTTGATTTGAATTGAAATCGTATTGTGGCAGACTTTGTGATATCAGCAAATATTGTATCATTGCCAAAATAATCTATAATATCATATTGTGATGAAACTTGTGATTTACACCCCTATCTCTGATGTGACAAACGTGGTGTTGAGGTCTTGAAATATATTGAACAGGTCTTAAAAAAAGGTCTTAAAAGGTTGAATTTAACTTCAGGAGTCCTGCATATGCCCTGCACTATGTAAGCAGGTGAAATCATCGCATCCTCTCTCAGTCTCTATACTGTCTCTAGCATGGACATGAACAGAGAACTGCTGGGTAGAAAGATTTTGTGTAAAAAATAAGAAAAAAGACTGGAATATTTTCAGTGTGAGGTCCAGTTCAACCCAAACCCCTTAGAGTTAGTTAGTTAGTTAGTTAGTTGGTTAGTTAGTTAGTTAGTTAGTTAGTTAGTTAGTTAGTTAGTTCAGGTGGTTTTAAAGTCTGCGTATTTGGTGTAGTCTACTTCAGACTACATGTAGTCTGCTTCAGACTACACCAAATACATGAAAAAGGTCTGTCTGAAGGCATTTATTTGTTTCACAGTATACTTCCCCAAAACAACTGTGAACTATCTCTTTAACCAAATCACACACATTTAGGATATTCTATCTGATCTAATTTTGATAACAAAATTGATCTTTCTTCACTTTCATTTACCGAGCCTCCCCTGAAACTGTGGGGAGGCCCGCCTCCCATTTTGAAAACCCCTGAGTTAGTTAGTTGGTTAGTTAGTCGTTTAGTTATTATTTATTTAATCATTTGGGTATTTATTTAGTCTGCTTATTTGAACTGCATAGTACAAATGAATCAATGAAAGTGCATTCTCTGTTTTCCCCCCATATGGGGAATGAGCGATGAGCAGTGATTTCTATTTTTGTCTAAATCTCACAATCAATGGCTTTTCCAATTTTAGATCATTTAAGTAAATGAGCTAACATTTTAAGTGATTAAAACACTGATATATTAGAGTGATACTGCTTATCATCAAGACATGCAGAAGGAAAAAATACTATTCTTTATGCCTAACGTTAGCATAAAAATAACATTTACATGTAATATTCTTATATTGTGGAATTCAGATCAGTACTTGTTCCTCAATACACCAATCAGGGATGAAAATGATACTGCCATGACGCATTTACGTCATAGCAGACACTTTTGTCCAAAGCGACTTACAATTGTACATTTTGTCAACATAGTAGTGAAACCACCTGATTCACAGTCTTCATCAGCTAAGACTTTCAAAAGGAATAGGTAGCATACATATACACCATGTTTATATTGAGTAATCTACTGGCAAGAAAACATTCAGTTAAATTGACAGCAATTTTACCCTATTTTCTGCTCATCTATGGCATGATAGGTACCAATGAAATCACTGAAATCTCAGCTTTCCTTTGGTGAACTGTTCACCTGAGGTTTAACAAAGCACCCCCTAGAGGCCAGCAGGGTCACTTGGGAGTGATATACGGTATATCTTCTTTATATTATAAAAGGGAGCAAGTGGGCAATCTCTGTCTGTTCTGTCTGTTCTCTGTTTTTGTCCCACTGATGATGTCATAGGCATTGTGGCATCATCAGTGATGTCATAAGAGCAATTGTGATGTCATCAGTGAGGCAAAGTTGTGACATCGTCAGCGATGTCATAAGAGCCAGTGAGCCCACACAGCGTTCGAGCTGCAGGGCTAGCCGAGCCTAGGAATCTACAGTATATTATAAAAGGGAGCAAGTGAGCAATGTTCTCTGTTTCAATTTTTGTCCCGGATGTCATCAATGATGTCATAGGTATTGTGACATCATCAATGATGTCATAAGAGGCATTGTGACATCATCAATGATGTCATAAGAGGCATTGTGACAGCATCTGTGATGTCAGGCATTGTGACAGGCGAGGCCACGCAGCAGCCAAGCTGCAGGCGAGGCCGAGCTGCATATGCGAGCTGCAGGGTCAGCTCGGCGAGCTGCAGGGCGGGCAAGGCCGCGCAGTGGCTGAGCTAGCTCGCCCGCTCAGTGGGCGAGCTAGCCCGCCCGCTCAGTGGGCGAGCCTAGGAATCGAGCACGCATAGCGCGCGAGATGCCTAGTGCGGTGTACTCTAGGTTGGAAACTTGAGCTCATGAATGTAAGGGGTTTTGTTTATCTCCTGCCAAACAAGAGCCAGTCATGCAGGTTTCGCATCATAGCCTGGAAGTACATTTTGCCAACAAGCAATTATTATACAGGTCATGCCCAAGCTCAGGGGAAATATCATCATAAGAATAAACACACATCCCACATTCAACAACACACCCCTTACCACTTCCATATACTGTATAACTATGACTCATATGTCCCAATGTATCATTAGTCAAAGCTTGGGTTCTGTTGTGTTCAGCAGGCCATCAGTCTAGTACGTGCAGACAGCTGTGCAAAGGTTTTTCTTGATCAGTGCACACTTTACAAGGATCCTACGCAGGGCTGGAAAGGTCTTGAATAGTTTGGGAATTTGAGAGGAATGTCTGGAAAAGTATGGAAAATGTTGCGGTTCAGGCGCACACATGATTCTACCTTTTATACTGTTGTATACCCACTTTGAGTCCACGGTTTTTGTTGATGTGAGGCATGATGTTCAGGGATGCTCTTATTACCCATTGAGATATAATATGATATGACCTAGTTATCCAGATGTCGATGTAAATCATATTGAACACCAGACAAAATCTTCAAAACAAATCAAGGTCTGGAAAACAAAATGTAATTGAAAATGTGTAGGAAGGCTGACTTGAATGTAGCTATACAACATGTTTGCATGCATTGGGTTAGAAAGGTGCAGTTGTGGCAGTTGGGTGTAATCTACATATTAAGTACCTGCAGTCCTGCACATGCCATCTCAGAAAGGTTAGGCTGACTAAAAACTACACTAGGCCAGAGCCGTGTATATAGAAGAGTCGCGACATCTCCATTCACTCCAATGGACCAGTTTTTTACTCTCAAGAGTTCCAGGAAGTAAGGTCCTGGATTAAGCAGCACTGTCGAGTTGCAGCCAAATGGACAGTTTGTGTTGTACTATGAAAGTTTTTTTGTTTTTTTTTATCAAATTGTACATTATCAGCTTTATTTTAGCATTCAAAAGTAGCGTGAGACCCCTTTCTGGCTGTTCATTGGCTAATGAGTCATGCATTTTGGTCCTCTGCTGACGCCACTCTCTCTCTAAATTGCTCTGCACTAGGCGAGAGCTTTATGCAAAAATCCATCGTTTTTTTTTATCATCTGAAATCACAGATTGTGGTTGCGGCACAGAGGAGCGGCCCATCCCCTTGTTAATCTTCCCAGAAGTAGTTCTGGTGTCGGCCACTGGTGTCAGCGTGGTCCCTGGTGGGAAATCTTCTCCACACCGGAAATGACAAATCCAAACGTAAGGGACAATTCCAGCATTATCGGAGCTCATTTCCTGCATTCCCTTATTATTTGAAATGACTATAGATATCTCTCCGTGCTTTCATCACCTTATGAGATATTTGCCGTTTTCCCCTCATCTTAGTTGTTTTTCAAAGTAAATATCTTTTGAAATAAACACCGTCTACTACAGTATAGCAAGCCACTCCCATTAAAGGAGAGGGCAACCCATTTCAAGATGTAATTGTCCAGAGGCACCCTGGGAAATGTAGGAAATCACTAACGGAATTAGAAGTAGACAAGGTAGGTTCAGGGAATACATTGAACATCACAAACTGATGCATAATTGTAACTGTAAGAGGATCCCAGGGTGGGCTTTTCTTTAATGCAACCTACATTTACATAGCATCACATAGCATCGAGTTCTGATACTATTAGATAGCATGGACTTCCTCTTTCGCCTGATGAAGTTTTGTCATCTGGATTTGTCTATTCTAAACAATGTCCTGTATAATCGTCCCCATTATGATGAAATTATGTATCCATATTTGGACATATTTCCTCTGGTTAATATGCCTCATATTATTTTCTCTAGCCCACAATGGCATCTCTGTTGCCCACAATCTCCTACACATCTCCTACACATTGAAGTATCAATGTGTTATTTCAAGTGTCAATGTAATTGGGATGTGTCATATTTCGGGTGAGTAATAAAATCCACACGCTGTAGTACCAGTATGAAGCATCCGCCACTTTCCACATACTGTTGTGGCTGATTACTAAACAGGAAATACTTCTTCTGACACCTTGTTGGTGAAGATATGTTGTTTTCAATAGTGTAGGTCTATCTTTGCTGCCTTTTCCACATACGCTGGTCTGAGAGGTTTCCTCTGCCAAACCACCAGGCAGTCAGATCCAATCCCAATCTCAGTCTGATCACTAACACATAATAACTAACACAATGTTATGATAACATAATAATCTCCAACAGGTTGTGACCGACGCATTTTCATCACTTTGCGGAGAAAAAAAACAAATGCTTTGTGACTTTGATGGGATTCTCACAGAGGAGATAAGAAGAGAGGTGGAGACGATGAACCAGAGATCAAAGTTGAAAGCCACAAAAAGTTCAGCGCTCTCACTTTCTACTGAATTCCTGTTTCAGTGGGTGTGCAGTCGCATGGTACATTGTGGTGGTCGCTGTTTGGTTATAGATGCACGCTTCCACACGGCCTCGAAGAACTCTGATCTGCCAAGTAGATAAGCTGAGAGACATGTTTCTGCAGCAACCCTTTCATGTACAAGGAATGCATTGACAAAGTATTCTATATACACGATTATTTATACAATGCCATCGCAGCCATAATGTGTGACCCTTTATTATTGACTTTATGAAAAGACAGAGTGCTTTCTAAAGGCTTTGCACATTTATATATATAAAAAACAAAACAACAACATCACATCAGAATAAGAATCGTCTTTATTGCCAAGTAAACTAAGTTTACACATACAAGGAATTATCTTTGGTATTTTGGTGCATAACAACAATAAAAAAGTAAAAGTAACAAGCAAGTACTGCAAGTCAAGAATGCTAAATTTAAAATATAAAATAGAAACATTTACAATAAGAGAACAATATGTAATATAAGAATATGTTAAAAAAATAAAGTTTTTTGTTTAAATGTAAGAGCTTTCCAGTTTGTGCAGGAATGTGCAAAAAATATGAACCATGGAAAGTGCAAATGTTCACTGTACATGTGCAATGTGCAAAGATAAATAGCTTTACAATTATAATAGTTTGATTACAATTACAATAGTTTAATATTTTACATGTCATCCTACTTTTACGTCACATCAAAGCATTCAGAAGGTGGTTGGTCCAATGTGGTTTCACTTGACAACACTCACTGGCAGAGGAACAATAATAGCACAGCAGCACGCGCGACACTGTTCATTCCAGGAACTATGTTATCTGATTAGGAAATACCATTGGGTTTAGGTTTAGCATCTTTAGCAACACAAATCCCGACCCAGTGGTTACAGGTGGCATAGCATCATGTGCCCTGCGGCACAGAAGTAGAGCAGTGCGCTCTCCTACTCATTCTCTAGACTGCTCTGCCGATGCTATCTGTGTGTGTGTGTGTGTGTGTGTGTGTGTGTGTGTGTGTGTGTGTGTGTGTGTGTGTGTGTGTGTGTGTGTGTGTGTGTGTGTGTGTGTGTGTGATTGCACCTGTGCACAACATGGAGGTATGAAAGCATGGTGCACAACCACAGCCTGTCTGTCAGACAGGCAGCCCTGTTTGCTCTGGGTAAGAACTGAAGGCCTTCACGTTTTCTGTTGGCTTCAAGCACAAAGGAACATGGGTGCACTTCATTAGATTAGATACAGACCCACCCAGGTCTCTGACCCAGTGGTCCTCAATGTGTTTCTCACTCATTATACATTATTGTGAGATTGTTTGGATATGGTTGTATTGAACTATTCATTTTTGTGATATGGCTGTGCTGAACTGTCAAAGCACTTTGAACTGCATACTATATGAATATGTATGAAAGGTGCTCTACAAATCAAGTCATTATTATTATTATCATTATCATTATTATTATTAATAAAATAATATCTAACAATGAAAATATTATCAAATTTGGGTCCAAGAGACAATATCTCATCAAATTAGGGGTCGGTATACTATGCAACTTTTTTTTAATGCAAATGTTACCCGGTTGTTGCGGTACCTCCCACGAAATGCAGCTAATAGACAAGACCGCTGGTCCCGCCCATTGCCGCTCAGAGTGCTCTCCCATTGGCTGGAACACTGTCGCTCAATCATCCGCTAATCTGATTGGTCGGAAATGCCGGAATGGATTATGGGATGAGTAGTTTCTTCACTCTTTCAATATAATTATGTACACAGTTTTGTACCCAGGACTTTTCCCCCAATTTTTTTTCCAATGTTTTCTTCAACTCTGAATCAAATGTTATATATGCTCTCGAACCGTGGCTTCATGGAACGTGACTGTTGAGCCCTATTATTCATATTGCAGTTACAGAATATCACTGAAGTGTGCATTCTCAGGTATAATCACCACAGAAAAAACAACTATTTTTAAGACTAAATCGGGTAAATAAATGATCAGCACATCTCCAAACCTTTAACTACTAGTTTAACTAGCTAGCCAGCCAGCTCATATGATGTCATCGGTGTCTTAGTTCAAACTGGCTAAGTGGGCTCTGTGGTGGTGGTGTCTGTCTGTCTGTCTGTGGTGGTGTCAGTCTCCAGAGTCTCCACCCTAAGAATCAAGCACGTGATATTCCTAGTTCAGTAAAAATGTGTAAACCTTTGAAAATTGTTTGGACTTCCCATGGAGGAGTTATGCCATCATCAGTGATTCATGACATCACTGATGACATCATCAGTGGGACAAAAATTGAAACAGAGCGAGAACAGAGAAAAGAAAACAAAGATTACCCACATGCTCCCTTTTATAGACTATTCTAGTCACTTTTGCTTATAACTTTTGGACTACACCCGTTCTTCTGGTATCTCTGTATTTCTAGCCTGCTTGTTCTATATTTAGCGGCGATTTGTGAACAGCCAGTTCTCCAGTGCTCCATGGTGGAGCCAGAGGTGGTTTATAGGAGGCTTTGTAATGCAGCTCCAAAGCCTCTGAGCCGTTCATCCTTCCTGTGTTTGTGCAGCGATGCCAGAGACGGCCAGTGAGAGCTCCAAATGTGGCCAACAGCACCAGGCACAGCCACAACATGACAAGGGCAAGCGGGCCCAAGAGCCATATCCTCCTCCACCACCGCCACCACCACCACCTCCTCACAGGGACATGGTGTCACCTCCAACCTCTGGAAGCCAGGTATGAAGGCTGCTGATCCTTCTCACCCAGGTCCATCCAGTCCTCCATTCAGAGTAGGGCTGGGCGATATAGACACAAAACCAAATATCACAATATTTTTGACCAAATACCTCAACATCGATATTGTCACAATAGAGATGACTATTAGACTATAGTGTGGTTCCTCCTCTGGTCGTTAAGGGCGCCTGTTCAGAGGGAGGGGAACTGGTTGGAATAGCGTGAACCTCCCACGTGCTATGTCCTACCGGTGAAGCTTCCTCTGTCAGGTGAAAAGAAGCGGCTGACTGACTGCCCATGTCTCGGAGGAAGCATGGAGCCAGTCTCGGCTCTCCCCAGATCGGCAGAGGATGGAGTAGCAACCAGGATTGAGAAATCAAATGAGCACTAATGGGGGATAAAATGGGATAAAAAATCGGGAAAAAAATATATAAAAAAAAAGAAATAGAGATGACTATTGGTGCTTTCACAAAATATGAGAATGAAATATGAGGTTTTTGATCAATAATCATCAGTAATGTTGATATAATGACTAAGTGGGTAAAGGCAAGCTCGAACGGTCTGGTAAGTTAAAAAAATGGCATCACTTTACTATGCAGCCTTTAAAACCAGGAAAAAAACCAAGACTTATGCCATATCACGATATTACGATATCCAAAATCTAAGTCTCATATCACAATATCGATATTGTATGAATACATTGCCCAGGCTTAATCCAGAGGAAAACCAGCACTAAGGAAAACCTGTAGTCACAAAATGATATTAAGGAATCATGTGTGAATATCCTTACTGTATCATGGTAGCCATACAGTCATGAAGTGCTTTGTATATATTAAAATGAAGGTTTCTTTTGTTTGTTTGGATGGAAATAGCGTTGGCTTGACACTTGTTTTTATTGATAATTTCCCTTGAGGTGACAGACAGGGGGTTAACACACACAGAAGGGGATTTTGCTGTCGCGCCCGCCATGTAAATTTACTGTACAGTAGCACGAATGTAAAGGTTGCGTGCAGTGTTCAGTTTGCGTTATTGTGAATGTTGAAAAGAAACAGTGGGTATTCAGCAATTATGTCAGAAATTATGAGAAAATCCCCCCATGCGGTTTTACTTGGTGCACAGTCGGGTCATAATCAGTATAATAACTATTTCGCGTTTAACCGCATATAAAAGCAAAGATCATCTTCCTTTCTGATGTATTTCTTGATTCACAAGCTCCTTTCCTGTGAACAATATTAAACAAAATGTGTAATTCAAACTGATATCATTTCCAAACATCAACATCTTACTCGGTCTTTGCACAAAGCCCAGACCTCAGCTTATTAGTGTGAATGATCTTCTCCCCTAACTAGCATGATGTTGAGTGTTACTTGGACAAATGTTTTGTTGACAGTATATGAAAATGTCAGGGTTTGACATTTGCAGGTAATCCCTGACACGTCTGGCAGCACCTCGATGGCCTCATCTCACCACCACCACCGTCTTCTCCAGCAGGTGAGACAGTCTGATGAAAGCCTTACAAAAGTTCTGCTTTTAAATGTCTCTACTCAACTCCTCCTTCTGCTGCAACCACATCAGTTTGTTACACTTTGTCACCAGTGTTGGGCAAGTTACTTTCAAAATGTAATATACTACATATACGAGTTACTTTCGTTTGAAAGTAATACGTTACTTGACAATATTACTGTCTGTGTTAGAGTAACTCCTTACTTATTACACTAGTTTTGCATTAGTTTCACCAAAATAGCAGCAGCAGCAGAATGACATCGCCGCCCCGGAACCATCCCAAAAAATAATTTCAACCGTCTTGAAGTCAGTCCAGAATTCTAAATGTGAATCTTTTCCTTTGTTATTGTCATCTATAGTGGTTATTTGCATAAAAACACAATCAATTTGATTAGGAAATGATTGTATCTTTATTTAAATATTTAAAAAGAAATCTATTTGTAACTTGTGTTACTTGACAAAGTAACTGGTATAATATTACTGAAATCCTATTGGTAATAAGTTATATTACTGAGTTACTGATAAAAGTAATATATTACATTACTGTTTTTTTGTTACTGATTACTTAAATGTATTCTCACTAACATGGTACTGTATACATTTTGTTAAATTGTATCATTCTCAGGCATATACAAACAGTGATCAAGGATAACAACAAAATAATCCTGTGTGTGCGCTGTGAAAGACTCATATTTTAACTCAATCAATCAGCTTTATTTTAGTTTGAATACAAATTGGATATCCATTTAAAATGTTAGTAGTAAAATGGTAGTTAATAGTACAAGGTTATATACTTTATGTATGTAACTGATAAAATAACTGATTTTGGATACATTTATTTCCAGTCCTGAGCAGTAAGCTATCTTGTTGTGGACTTTGTTGTGTTTGTGTCCCCAGCGTTGGGGTGGTGTGGAGAGCAGGAGACAGAAGCAGTACAGACCGTCGGTGCTGCGTCAGGGTTCCCAAGTAGCTTCTAGACGACATCATGGTACACATTTGACATTTGTCTGTCCCTCACTGCATTACGAATCAGCAAGCGGGTTAATAAACTCAACCGTGTACAATATGGGAAATTCATAGAATCAGCTACTTATGTGCATGTCTTTGTCTGCTATATACTACCCCTTGTGCATATTCAGTGATTTTGGACATAATTAATCTGCTCTATTTATAAAACACAATTGTAGACTATACTAAAATAATTTCTATTCCCTGTTGAATTCACTTCACACAATTCCTTAAATTAATTTTCTTAGTTCAACAAAGCCATGTCCTGGTTATTAAGAGTTTACACAGCTATCTAACCTCTTTGAATATCGAAATATGCAAAATACATTGCATTTTGCATGCCTTCGACATCACATGAGATGCATCAAAAGTCCAGTGCGTTTGGACCATTATGATTCTAAAGAGGATTTTAAATGCATTCTTCACCTATTTGTGCAACGGCAAGGTTAAGTTGACTTGTACACATGTAGCACATTTCATACAAAGAGGCAACGCAAAGTAGATAAAATAGATAAATAAAAAATAGATCAAAAGACAAGAGCATGGAGAAATAAAAACTAAAAAATTACAAAGCAAAGTAATAAACGATCAAATCACAGTGCAATTTGAAAACAATTATTATCAGCAAATCAAGTAAAATAAAAAATATATTTTTACCTCCCTGAAGGAAAATTTCCTAGATGAAACTCGGTCGAGTTTTCCTCTTATTTCCATTCGGACTTTTGTAAGTGAATTCATATGCTCTTGATCAAATAAACATATCAGATCTCACTGCTACATACGCGCCTTAGTATTGTCCGGTCAAAACCTCTTCCATTCCCAATGGGGAATATTAGACAACGTTACCCATAGCATCAGCATTACAAACATCAAACACAGAATTAACAGACTTCTCTTGCAGAGAACAGTGCATCTCCACCCATCTCCCTGTGCAAGGCAGAGGTAGACACAGGCCAGCACCCCTGCTCGTCCTCCCCATCCTCGGGCTCCTCTCCCAGGCAGGCCCGCCACTCTCTCCCCCTGAGGGCAGACGAGCCCAAGCAGAGCTCAATGGAAACCAGGCAGCACGATGGGTGACTGACTCCTATTTACACTGCATGACAAACTATGAGAAATGAGTCAGCGCATCAGAGGATAGCAAGCTGTTATTCGCATGATAATTTCGGTGCCATAGGGCCACTGTGAATGGCTGTGATGTCTGTAGGGTATCACTTTGGTGGTTTTGCTGACTTACTTGAGATCATTGAGACTTTCCTGTGTCCTCCAGCAGCCCAGGGGGCGCTAGTGCTCTGTTTGTGAGTGGACTCTGCCGCTGGCCCGGGTGTGACGCATCACCTGAAGATTTCCCCAGCTTTTTGAAGTAAGCTCAATGTTGCATTCACTGTTTCACTATAATGTACTCAGGGCGTAGACAGTGGATGGTAAACACAGTTTACCCAACTCTTTGAAATGAGGCAGAGGGTTCGCTCACCTATTTTCAAATCAACTGTATCAATCAATGAGGGGGAAACCAGGTGGGTAAACTACTCACCTTGGATAGTTTACCCACCTCTGTATTTACCACTGCACCCCTGAATGTACTGGCATTGTTGAGAAGGTTACTTTGAAATTGTCCATAGATTACTGATTAACCGATTGCTAAATAAAGCTTGTTAAATCCTACCAACTGGCCTCTCATGATTGAAATACATTGGACCCCAAGTCTGAAGTCCGTAATGTCTAGATACAGAGAGAATATCATTGTTGCTCACAACTAAGATTAATTGTTAGGTTGTTCAAGTTGTTTAACATATTAATGCGTGTGTCTGTAATCTAAATGTGCTTTTCAAACATGCTTTACATTATCTATCAAGCAACCACTTACCTCTTGAAAAGTATTATCTGATTGTTTCTCTGCAATTCTAAAACTGGCTAATTTAGTAATCAGGACAGGTTACCTGTAATTCTGCTAGCTGCAGTTAGCTTCTGTACTACTGTAGTCTGCTGTGTGTCTTCCAGGCATCTCCAGGCTGAGCACGGCCACGGTGACAGAAGCATTGCTCAGTGGAGGGTCCAGCAGGACATGGTTCAGTATCTGGAGACTCAGGTGGGTTCATCATCCACTAACACACCATGCATGCTTTAGCAACATTTAATTGGAAATCCGGAAATCACTAATTTCTGCTTCATTTGATGTCAGATCAAACACTTAATGGGCATTCTCTCCTTTTTTTTAGCTGTTTGTGGAAAAACAGAAACTCCTTGCAATGCATCTGCACCTGTCTGAACACAAGTACACCGATTTGGTATGTTGGTTCTGATCCCTCTTATGGCTTAATGAATGGCTCTCAACTTTAAATTTGACCTTGTCCAGCAACGGAGAAAACCAAACTATCTGATTGGAAAATATCTAATGTTGGTGGTGAGGTGAGTGCAGCTCACTCACCACTGTTTAGGAGACTCTTAAAGGAAACCTTTGCCCATTTTCAACCCGCATTGTATCATTATAATCTTGTTAATATAAAGCAGATGGACAGTGTTTACCTTGTGTATATGTTTTCCGCATCGAATAATCCACGTTTGACTGCCTGCAGAAACTCCGCCCCCACCAGCTGGTATGGGTCATTAACGCTCGTTAAGGCTCTCCATGCGTGGATGTGCGCATACAGAAAAAAGAAAAAGAAACAGTAACAGCCGCCCTCGAGCAACATCTGTTCACTTCCTGTACAGTATGATGCATTTTGCATCATTCAATGATGCATCAATGATGCGTTTTGCATCATTCTGTACAGGAAGTGCTGGAATAAACGGCGGAGCTCTCAGTGCAGGAAAACATGAAGACAAGGTAAAGGCTTCCCATCTGCAGAATTACTGACATTGTAATGATACAAAGAGGGTTGAAAATTGGCAGAGCCTCCCTTTAAGTTGTAAAAGAGCCACCAATGAGCATGTTGTGATTTAGACTTTATGAAGCAGCTTTATGGGGGGCACGGTGGCGCAGTCGCCTCACAGCTAGAAGGTCCTGGGTTCGATTCCCACCTGGGACGCTGTGAGCGCTGAAGGAGTGTGTGCCCGTCCGCATGTCCTCGAGTGCCCACCGCCCGGGTGGGGTCGTCAAAATGGCCTTTCTGTGTGGAGTTTGCATGTTCTCCCCGTGCCCCCTGGGGGTTTCCTTCACATAGGAACCCCTTCACCAAAACATGCAATATCCTGGTTGCTGATGTGGTGCCTCCCAGGGGCGTATCTACGGGTGGGCCTGGGTAGGCACACGCCCACCCACTTCTTGCCCTGGCCCACCCAAAAAAAAAAAAAAAAAATTTTTTTTTTTTTTTTTCAATTGGTTGTTTTCTAGAGGCAAACTTGCTGCTGCATTGCTAGCCAATGGTTTTGTTACTTTTGTAAAAACGCAGGGCACATCATCTCCAGAGTCTAATGCATGACAACTTCATGACATCTAGGAATTTTGTTCTCTCTGTGGATAAATAAACCAGAGGGCGTCTTGTTCAAACTTGAAGCAGCCTCAGTGTTGTTATTTTTTAAACTCACAGCAGTATATGGATCAGTGGTTCTAATTTATGTATAAAGTAACAGTATACACACAAGTATAAGCATTCATGTATGCAACATTTGGCACCTATATGTAACCTTTTAAGGTTGAGATAATTGTATTATCATTATATGGTCCAAATATTTCAGTAAAGCACTTGAAACACTTGAAATATTCTTGCTTGGGTGGTATCATTCTACTTGAAATGATGGTCAAATGCATTATTTTTTGTAAAATAACACGTCAAATTTTTCGGGCGGCCGGCCTTCGGCCGGCCACCCGAGTGGGCCCGGCCTTCGGCCGGGCATCTGCACCCCTTCCTATCCAGGCCCACCCAATTTGATCCAGGCCCACCTATAATTCAATTTCTGCATACGCCCCTGGTGCCTCCTCTGGTCGTTCGGAGGGAGGGGAACTCGTTGGAATAGCGTGATCCTCCCACGTGCTATGTCCTACCGGTCCTACCCCTGTCAGGTGAAAAGAAGCGGCTGGCTACTGCCCATGTCTCGGAGGAAGCATGGAGCCAGTTTCGGCTCTCCCCAGATCGGCAGAGGGTGGAGCAGCAACCAGGATAAATAAATTAAAATGAGCACTAATGGGGGATAAAAATGGGCTAAAAAAAATCGCGGGGGAAAATATATATATAAAAAAAGAAAAGAAGCAGCTTGAAGACATCTCCCACATCATTCTGTTGCTCAAATGCTCTCCTGGAAAGACAAGGGATGAAAAGCAGTGTTTGTTGTCATGCCCTCTCTCCCCTCCTCCCAGCAGGAAGCATCAGACTGGCCCTATAGCCATGCTCTCCTGCTGCAGCGGCCTCAGGTGGCGAACGGCAGCGGTGCGCCGCACTGGGCCGCTAAACATCCAGAGGAGTTGGCCCAGCATGGCTACTGGCCCGCTGGCCCTGCACACCTTCTGCCAGGTAACGCAGCTTGTAGCTCAGTGGGAAAGCGTGTGCGCCTGCTCAGTGACCACACACTCCTCCTCATGCCTATACATACCGCTTGCTGTTTTGGTGACTGTGTTGTCTAACTGGCACTGAAGATCAGGTGTGTTGCTTTTGGTTGGCTGCTTCACAGACTTGGTCCCCAGTATTGAGTGTTACAAATACAACAACATCAGGCCTCCCTACACCTATGCCTACCTGATAAGATGGGTGAGTTACACGGTCGGTTACATATTATTTTTTGGATACTAAAGAGTAAAGATATGCACAGACCATGGTGTGAGCAGTTTCATGGAACTTCTCACAAGTTCTGTGGATTATCTTGAGTAAGCGGGGGGGCTCATGATTTCTGGAAACAGACATTGTTGTTGAGTTTTTCAAATGCATTTTTTGGGTGCTTTGAGCACCACAAGCCAAGTGCCATCCGGTTCTATTGTATTTGAGAGAGAGAAGGCAGACATCTCTGTGGTTGATATAACAGAACTCGGCAACTCATGCAAAATGTTAGATTAATAAATAGCACTACAGGAAAATATGTATTTTATTATTATTTTCAGATTTTTCCATCATTTTTATCCCCAATTTCCCCCTGCTGACCCGGTCGCTGAGGAGAGCCATAGACTAGCACCATGTTTCCTCCGACACATGCGCAGTTGCCAGCCGCTTCTTTTCACCTGACAGCGGGGAGCTTCACCGGCAGGACGTAGCACATGGGAGGATCACGCTATTCCCACCAGTTTCCTTCCGCCCCGACAGACCTGTATGGACGCCTGACCAAGCCATAGGTAACACAGAGACGCGAACCTGCGACCCTCGTGTTGGTAGGCAGGGACTCTACCGCTACACTACCCGGACGCCCCGAAAACATGTACAGTATTTTTGATTTTGGGGTGAACTGTCCCTTCCTGTAGTTTGGATTTTTACAAAGTCGCTGATCTGTCAGTGTGTTCGATATTCTCTGTTTCCTGTCACAGTTTCTCCCCCTGTATTTCACACTGCCGTTTGGCTCCCACTGTATTCCCTCCACACATGCAGTCCATCCTGGAATCTCCAGACAAGCAGCGCACTCTGAATGAGATCTACAACTGGTTCACCACCATGTTCTTCTACTTCCGACACAACACCGCCACCTGGAAGGTTGGTCAACTACAACTGTAATGTTTTTTTTTTATTGTAATCTCCTCTTTAAAGTGATCATTTCTAAGAGTTCACTTTTGTTCTCTTGGGTGACACCTATGGAGAGAAAAGGTGCGACCCTCCAGAAGCAGTACATTTTATTTCTGCAGGGCATCATTATTCGCTTGCAGACACACATTAGATGAGGGGTGTCAAACTACTTTTAGTTCACGGGCCGCATGCGACCCAATCTGGTCTCAAGTGGGCCAGACAAAGAAAAGCATTGCATAATAACCTCTAAATAACACCTAAATAACACCAAATATTCCTATTTCCTTTAGAAGAAGTAACATTTGAAAACATCCACAGTGAATGGACCATCCATTTATAGAACAGATGAACAGCCTGGGATGTCTTAAGAAAAAGAAAAGTGCAATTTCAACAATATTACATCTCAGTTTTTGCACATTCCATTAAAACAAGGATAGGATAAGATAGGATAGCCTTTATTTATGACATGTATTGGAAATAAGCCTTCACTTTTTCCACAATTGTCTACTAATCTACTAATAATCCATACTGCTTTATGATCACTGCAAATCCACTGATTAGGCTACAACGTCTGATCTTCTGTCAAAAAGTGTTAACTGCAATAACGTTAGCTGCTAACTGCGCGCCACCTTATTGGCACTTTCCAAAACAGCCCTCAATTGCAATGCGCTGTCCTCATACATCTTGTCCACCCTCGTACCTGTTGTTCTCTGATGGTGGCTTGTAGCTTACTCCGGCTCCACAACAAGGAGATATGCTCCACCATTTTCGTGACGAGCTGGGAAATCTTCTCTGCCCTGACGGCATCACAATGGCGTTTGTTACTGCTTTTCATCTGCCCTGTTCTCCTTGTACTTTATGCACACGTGGTTAAGCATCGAACTGTATCATGTGTGACTTCGAGTTTGCTTTCTGACCTAAACCTTTACCACAGACTGAGCAACTACATTATTTCTCTACTGTGTGGCTTCTCATGTGCCTCTTCAAGTCTCCTTTACGACCAAAACCTTTACCACAGACTGAGCACTTGTTTTTTTTCTCTCCTGTGTGGAGACTATCATGTGTGTCTTCAAGTGTGATTTAGAACTCAAATCTTTACCACAGACTGAGCAAAGAAATCCTCTCTTACCTGTGTGGATTGTCATGTCTCTTCCAAGTATGATTTATAACTAAAGTCTTTACCACAGACTGAGCAATTCATTTGTTTCTCACCTGTCTGGATTATCATGTGTCTTTTTTCAACTTTGGTTTAAGACCAAAGCTTTGACCACAAATTGAGCGAGTCAAGTGTTTCTTCCCAAGAACTTCACTGTTTCTCTGTGAGTCTAAACCTGATTGAGGTTCACTCGTTTCCATCCATTCTTCGTCACTGTGTTCAGTCTCAGGTTCAGAAGAGCCTGAAGTCTCGGCATCACTAGCTGCTTGTAAACTACTAGCTGGATCTAGGTTCCTTGCTGGTCCTGATACTCCACAGTCCTCTCCACCAGCGTCTGTTTTCATCTGTTCAGTTGAGCTGCTGGCTAGAGGCCTCAGTTTGGCTTTGATGAAGCTGTGAGGACTGAGGTTTCTCTTCACCACATTCAATCTTCACAGAGACAGGAGTGAATGGGAACTGGATGATACGGGCCTCCTCGGGCCCCATGCCTGGTCCAGGATACCTGAACAGCTAACACAGACACACACACAGACACACACACACACACACACAGACACACACACACACACACACACACACACACACACACACACACACACACACACACACACACACACACACACACACACACAGACACACACACACACACACACACACACACACACACACACACACACACACACACACACACACACACACACACACACACACACACACAGAAATCTCCTTGCTGCATCCAAAATAATGTCAATTTTCTTCAGACTTCCTTTGCCAGAAACTTCACTTGATCTTTACAGAAACAATACTCATCATGCTTCCTGGCTGATTTGACCTCTTTAGTTTCCCGTCTCACCTCCTCACATCTAGGTCTTCTCCTAGAGATCTCTCCCTGACTAACTCTACCTGCTTTACTACATTCCTCCTCCCTCCCCTGATATGGGCGAAAATACATCAAATTGATCACTTTACAATGCAAATCCAAAAATCGTGACTGACAGAAGACAGACACGTTCTTCATCACTACTGCTGCCTACAGTCTCAGGTTCAGAAGAGTCTGAAGTCTTGTGATCACTAGCTGCTTGTAAACAATAGGTGGATCTAAGTTCCTTGCTGGTTCTGATACTCCACAGTCCACCCACCTAGGCGCCATCGTGCAAGTGTGTGCCATCGGTTCATACTACATCAAAGTTGCTCGAGTGACATCACTGATGACATCACAACAATTGCTCGAGTGACATCACTGATGCCATCACTGATTACATCACAATCGTGACCCACACTGCCACCACACACACACACCACACCACACACACACCACCCACTTAGCCAATTTTAATTAAGAAGAAGATATATTAGTTGTGTCTCTCAATTTAAATACGATACACTAGTTTGAATATGCAGTAACCCGTTTCATTTGCAGATAGGCCAGTGCATGCAATATCTAATCATCATATTTATATTAGTAATTTACCTCTGGGGGAATTTCCACCAATACAAGGCTTCATTACTATTATTATTTCTGTCCTTAACCAGACATGTGTAACAACTAAACTAACCAGATATAAGATATATTTCACCGCTCTTTCCACTTCTACACTAATGCAAGTTTCCTGTTCTTCTACGCAGAATGCTGTGCGCCATAATCTCAGCCTGCACAAGTGTTTTGTGCGAGTGGAGGGAGGGAAGGGAGCGGTGTGGACGGTGGATGAGACAGAATACCAGAGGAGGAAGGGACAGAAGTATCACAGGTAACAGACAGAAATGTACGTCCTGCTTTTTGCTATCAGTGTATTTGATACTTTGGTTTTGGCCTATAGACACAAAGACACAAAGAAGTGGAGGTGCAGTGAGAGTTAAGTAGTACAGATAGATCCTCAAGCTGGATGGCACTTGCTTACAGGTGATGCTCGATATATATATATATATATATATATATATATATATATATATATATATATATATATATATATATATATATATATATATATATATACTTGACCCGGTTAGCCGTTTCATGCAGGAACTATTTTCTTTCGACCAAACTACACCCGCTAGCTAGCAGCTGCTAGCTTTTTCAAATGTATTTTGTTGGCCCTTTGAGCACCGCAAGCCGAGCGACATTCAGTTCCATTGTATTTAAGAGAAGGCAGACACCTCTACGGCTGATATATCCTACATTTGGCAACTCACACTAAAACAATCTAGATGGATAAATAGCACTACATGGTAAGAGGATAAATATGTATTTTTGATTTAGGGGTGAACTGTCTCTTTAAGTTTGTCAATGCTTTATGTGTGTTTTCAGGGATTGTCCTGTGAAGTGGCTGACCAGCTACTCTCACTTCTGTCCAGAGAAACCCTGAAGACATGATACTGCTGCACTCAGCTGGTACGTTCCCTTACCTCCAGCAGAGAGCGCTAAAGTGTCACTGCTCATTGTATCCTGACCGTCATCCCCATGTAGGGCTTTATGCTGCATGCCAGCACTGGAGTGGAGAATCATGTGAAATAGCAAGTGTTTTGTTCTGCATTATCTTCAAATATATTGTTAGAAATTGCAGCAGTGAATATAAATTTGTATGAATATATTTTTAATGCCATGAGAATTGTGAGAAAATAAATTCACTTACCGTATTTTTATTTTTTATTTTTGTGGTTCCTGAAGTCATAGGGGGCATGCATCTACCCAGGCTAGCATGCATCTGGTTTTACAGATACAAAACGCCTTATTTTATGAACCCTGCTTTGGTCTCTGATCTGATCTCTGCAGCGAAAATGCCTTAATAATCCCACATGATTGCTTCATGTACAGTAAAGAGAAAAGCTTTGATTTTGACAGGTCCTTAAGAATCAGATATTTTCTTTCTTTTGACTAAAACTGGTTGACAGTGTCACCAGTGTGAGAGGGGACTGCTCAATACCAAGAAATAATGGCACTTCATTCTATGTTTCCTTTAGGGGGTAAAAAATATCTTTCTATTTTGCTGGATTTGCTTCTTTTAATGTAATGCATTTTGCTTGTTCTTTTATATGAAATTGAATATCTTTTTCACTTTGTAATTCTTTTTATTTCTCTATGCTCTTTTCTTTTATACATTTTATGTAAAACACTTTGAATTGCCTCTGTGTATGAAATGTGCTATACAAATATACTTGCCTTGCCTAAAAACAAGAAACATTTCTCAGTCTCGTCGCTAATGTTTGTTATCATCATACTTAAAGGGGCACTTCACCGAAAAACAATGCTGATTTATTTTGCACACAATCTCACACATATCCGAAAACTGTGAACCGTTTTGCAGACATTCATTTAGTTTGACAGGTATTGAGAGTTGACTTGAGTTATGTTGAGCACCAGTGATGTCAGCACAGGACTTGTAAATAATGAATACAACACACGGTGACGGCAAAAGAACTGGAGTTGGTCCCTGGGCGCTGCACTGCGGCTGCCCACTGCTCCTAGTTCTAGGAAGGTTCCTAGTAGAGGATGGGTCAAATGCAGAGGATGAATTTCCCCATGGGGATAAATAAAGGATAACTTAACTTAACTTAAAAAAAAGATTCAGTGCCTTCTGTGACATCATAACTGTCAAACTAAATGAATGTCAGAGCAAAGGCCCACGTTATCATGGGGGATCTTACCCATGTCCTGCACCTGCAGTTCCAGATGCTCCCTCTTGGGCGTCGCCTACAGTATGCTTCTCCAAGTGCTCTACCAACCGGTGCAAAGCATCGTTCATCCCGGAAGCCATCCGCCTAACAAGACACTATATAAAGACTATGCTCCATCTGGAGTCTCGCACATGAACACTGAAACACCAAAGTGCCCTCATACCATATGAACTAGTTCCTGATTTAATTATTCATTCATTTATTCATTTTTGTAATGCACTTTTCACTGCCTAACATAGTTCTAAATGAGCTCTTTTAGCTTAGATTTGTTGTCTGTGCATGTCTGTCTACTGTGTCTTTACCATGCCCAAAACCAAATTGCCGTTGTGGATGAATAAAGTTGTTTTCAATTTCAATTTGAATGTCTGCAAAACGTTTTCCATTTTTCAGATATGTGTGATTTTGTGCAAAAAATAAATCGGCATCGTTTTTCCGGTGAAACGCCGCTTTAGCTGAGTGTAGACTCAGCTCTCCACTGTGTTTTATTGAAGGTCCTGCTGGTAGTACAGTACCTCTGATCCTCTCTCTCATATTTTCTGCTCTAACAACTTGCTGTGGCAGGTGCTTATTATACCTATGGGCTTCCTCTCCCTACATGATTGCATCAAACAGGTGTCGCCCTGGCTGCTGCTGCAGACCGCTGGGAGCTTCGTGTCCGCTAACATTTACACTTCCATAAACAAGCTGTTAACACAAAGAGGCCAAACGGAAAGGCACTTCCTCTCGACGAGGCCTTTCTCTCTAATTTACAGCGCAGGAAGGTTTTATTGTGAAAGAGCGCTGGGCTGGAAAGTGAAGATGGCGGCGTGGGATAATCTCAGTGATCATCTCAAGCTGGCTGGTGTACGTGCGTGAGATGTGTTATCTCGTGTGTTTTAGAGCGCGCGGGAGGCTTTGCAAGCCTGAACACTTCCGTGACTGCATGTATTTATCTTGTTATATTATGACTACTGTATATAACATCAAGTGTGTGTGTGTGTGTGTGTGTGTGTGTGTGTGTGTGTGTGTGTGTGTGTGTGTGTGTGTGTGTGTGTGTGTGTGTGTGTGAGAGAGAGAGAGAGACAGAGAGAGAGAGACAATATCTAAATATAAGATCATGATAACATGTATTATATTCTGTGTAATTACGACTACACCTATGTAGGTGTGCCTTGAGGTTTGACCTTTGGTGAGACTTGGCCCCAGAAGATAGAGAACCACTGCGGTAGTAGGAGTATATAATTACCAGCTGGGTAGTTAGTAGGTAAGACCTGAAGTGGATTCTTATTATGGCAAGCCATAGCTACAGTGTGTAGGGTTTGTTGTGGGAACGTTAGCAGCCATCTTCAGCAGTCTACATAGCAGTCGGCTCAATCGACTAATTTGACTTTAAAGCGAAACCGAGACTTATTACAGGCCTATTTGCAATTAAACTCCCCTTTTATTAGTAAGATGCTGGTCTTCAACCAGTTTAGCTCACTTGGACCGTTTCCAATCAGGATTTAGACCTTGTCACAGCAGAGTACTGAGACGGCCCTTATTAGAGTTGGGAATGATCTTCATGAACACAGATTCAGTTTTTCCCCCCCCTATCCTTGTACTTATAGTGCTGAATTTGACACTGTTGTTGACTACACTCAATATTACTGTAGCTGAAGCATTTTCCTGTACTTACCCGAGTGTTTTGCACTTGCCTTTGCGCTCAACTTCACAAGACAGAAAAATGTAGGCTATATAGCCTACTCTTGTACATTTTGAGTTACGAGCCCATGAAGTGTCTGCCTCTCATGTCTCGACAGCCTGACAAACCTGCTGCAGTGAACACATCGCTATCCCCTCAGGCTATAGGCAGCCTTTTGTGGGTGAAACGGCTGAAAGAGCTCAAATCTACTATTAAATAGCCTCGGCTCTCATAGCCATAATTCATATCTGCCAAGCAGATGTTTAAAAGGGCGGCACGGTATCTACCCGTGGAATTGTGTCAAATCCACTTTATGATCTTTCTCTCGCATGTCAGCCTCAATCTCCACTTCTTTCTTTCTCTCTGCAGTGTAAGCTACCAATTTAAGTACAATAACACACCCCAAAAATGAATTGTTGTTGGCCTCCAGAAACATACGTTAGTCAGTAACCATATGTATCCTTTTAAGACAGCCACATAGACGGTGGAGTTTTTTTTAGCCCTTTGTCGTCGTCTTGCATTGTGTCAATGGAGAGCGCTTCTATTACAAGTGTAGTGTCCGAGCGGGTTTCCAACTGGTCATCTCCTGCACACTGAGCCTCCGCGCTATCCAGTCGGCTAAAGGGCCAGGGCCCCGTTGCACAAAGCACCTTAGGTTAAGATTTCCCTTAGAGTCAGAGTCAGAGTTAACGTGTCCATAAAATAGAATCGGCTGCACAAAACACCCTTCAAATCTTCTCCATAAGGTTAAACATTTTAAGGAAAACATAAGCACAAGATTTAAGGGTGTTTTGTGCAGCTGATTCTATTTTATGGACACCTTAACTCTGACTCTAATGGAAATCTTGACCTAAAGGTGCTTTGTGCAACTGGCCCAGGCGCGTGTTCACGTGCGCCAGGAGCGATGCTCACCTGAGGGGACTTCGGCAACCAGCACCGACCGACACCAACCAGAGCCCGCAGCGAGACCACCCTCTCGAGGTGCATCCCGACCCACGGCCCAATCGAGGGGCGCCTCCAAAGAGAATCCCACCGCTGCCACCAATGTAGCGTCTGAGCGGGTTTCGAACCGGGGATCTCTTGCCCTGAAACACCAAGCACATCCACCTTATCCATTCGGCTATCGAAGTGCTTGTGAAGTGTTACACAAGTACAAAGATACTGCAAAAATATCAACATGCATCATAAGAATTCTGTAGATTTGTACTATATTGCAGATCTTTTGGAATTTATTTTGACATTTCAAACGGTAAAAGATAGGGAAATATACCATTTGTAGGCTATTCATTTGCAAATCCATAAATTCCTTAACCCACTCTTTTTCTCATGGCTTACTCGGCAGCTTAAAGCGTTAAAATGTATTTAGTGGTACATACCACAAAGTGCCACAACAGTGCTACGCATCTATGAATTCATATTGTATATGAGCATTTTTGGAGCTGCCCCCCCAAGGAGGAAGTGAAGGAAAAAAGCAGGAAAACAAGTAGAACAATGAGTGGTTTCCATTCTCCAGGTTGGGCTTCTTCCTCTGGAGGGCATGTTGTCTCCTAGCCAATCACTTCCCACTGCCTTTGATACTGTCTGAGGCCCATCGGAGGAAAGCGCCCGGGGCCAGCCGGGGCCAGGCAGCTTATAAGCAGCCATTCTTCTTGTCTGATGCTGCTGTCCACAGGAAGCTGCTCGGAGCGTCGGTGCAAATCCCCAGGTGAGGTGGGCAGACAAAAGGCTTGCAGCAACACGAGCTGTCAGTCAGTCACACCAGAGTCTTTAGTTACTTTGAAAGTTGAAACGCTAGAAAGTATCAGGTTGTCGAGAAGAATTGAATGAGGGCGGGGACGTCACGTGGTCCCTGGGTTGAAATAAATAAGTGTTGTAATCAAAACACTTTTGTTTCATGAACTGATTTCATCCAAAGCAAATTGGCACATGGAAACTGGGTAAAGTTGCTTCTCATTCCATTATGAGTTAAAAGTTTATGGCAATACACCGACATTTAATTTCATAAATGATCATAATAGGTAGAATGTCGAGTTATTCATCGAAATAACTAACTTAAATGAAAAGCGAATGAAATATAGGCTACAGAAAACATCTTCTATTTCCCTAACTAAGGGGGTTAAAGGAGCAGTTCACCCAAAAATAAAAATAAATCTGTCATCTACTCCCCCTCATGCCAGTTGAAACACAGGTGAGGTTTGTCCATATAACACACAGGGAGCACAACGAGAGAGAGAGAGAGAGAGAGAGAGAACCAGTCACCGCTCTCACAATTGACTTCAGCTGGACTGTAGCCTATGACAAATGTCACCCGTGTTTCAACTGGCATGAGGGTGAATAACATTAGATCAGGCATGCCCAAAGTCTGGCCCGGGGGCCAAATCCGGCCCGCGGACTGATTTTAAGCGGCCCTCGGCTTGTCTCTCAAACATCTATCATCATCATCATCATCATCATCATCATCATCATCAGTATATAAATGGGAGCTGGGGCTCTGTTTGTTTCTCCGTCTGTCCCATGTCCCCGGCAATACACACTCATTATTACTCATAAACCCACACTCTCAACTTAAGTCTTAATGCTTTTCTGTCATCACCCTGGATTGCTACTAGTGCCTCTGAAAGGAATTATATCATGTTGTCAGTACCTGCTCTTGTCAAGATTGCTGCAACATACAAAATAAAATCTAAAGCCCTCCCCCCCCCCATTACATGATATTCAGGCTTTAAAGACACATAGCCTAGACGGAAATCCAAATGTGACGAGCCTCTTTTGAGGTTGTCAAATACTTAGTTCAGTCATATCAAAAGGCAGTCAAGCATGTGAGGGTGACCTTCTTCCATGACCCGGAAAGCACAATCCAGGAAGGATTAAATGGAATGAGCTCATTATACCTATTTGACATCTTATCCATCCTACAGTTATTTTCTACTAATACTGCAATGTAGAAGGTAGAAAAGCCAATGTGCAGCACGGGTCGGGTATGTGCGTAAAAGTGCATCCCAATTCTGTCATGGTCGCCTATCTGTCAGGTAAAGTCAATGTCACATTTTTCACATTATAATGGTTGCAATGAGGTATATAACACACCATGTTAAGTTAAGTTAAGTTAAGTTATAAGTTAAGTCAAATTATAAGTTAAGTTATCCTTTATTTATCCCCATGGGGAAATTCATCCTCTGCATTTGACCCACCCTCTACTAGGAACCTCCTAGAACTAGGAGCAGTGGGCAGCCGCAGTGCAGCGCCCGGGGAAGTTATGTGTACCATAACTGGAAAGGTGTCTGCTATCAAAATCGTAGCTGTGCTGGAAATATTATTCTGGATATGACATGACATGACATGACATGACATGACATGACATGACATGGCATCATCTACATTTGGTCAATCCAGATAAATAAAGGAAAAATACATCAAACAACATGTACAGTATATATATGGACACAGACATCTAATTGTGAGGCTACATTGCCAATAGCTGTGTCACAGTGTTTTATATTTTCCCTTTAATCCCCTCATGGTTATCCCGCTCCTTACTGGACGGGCCTGGAATCCCTGGAATCCCTGCCGGCCTTTCTTCTGCTGACATGCTGCTGCTGCATGGCACAAAGACAGGGACACAATCACACAGCATGCATCTCTCCTCTCCCACCACGAGAGAGAGAGGAGAAGAAGTCTGAAGTTTACAACACCTTTAAATGGGTTTACTCTATGGAGGGTTAATTGAGCAGAGAGTTTCCATGCTTTTGAGGGAATTGCATTCTTCACTTCAACTATTAGATACATTTTAACCTGCACCCCCCCCCCCCTCGTCACAACACTGTCAGTCCCCATAAAATAGTCATTCCACGAAATTGGTAGAATTTGGACTGACATTTTTTGAACATTTTTAACCAAAATGTATTACTTTTCTGAACACGCAATAACTTCCAGAAGAAGAAAAAATCCCACCTCATGAGGCATCAAATCCCTATTATTATTATTATTTGTTATTTATTTATGATATGGGCGCCGCACTATAGTTTTCAACGCTGTTACAGATGCCATATGATATGGTTATAAAATATATTTGTAATGAAATCAATGTGTTTCCCATTCAGATGCCCCTAACACTACTTCAATAATTAGGCCTAAAATATAAAAAAAATATATCAAATATCACGTTTGCTATACACTAAAGCCTGAAAAGGACACTTTTTGTGAGAGCGACCTAAAAAAACAAATATTTTAATTTTTGATCAACGTGGTTTAACTTCAGAATTTGAACTAAAATAGATTGTGATGAGCCAATAGATAAAATAGAGTTAAAGAGGTCAGATGTACTCAAATCGCACCGGTCTCTCGTCGTGGAATGACTCCAAAATAAAACGCGCAGTAGCGTGTTGGAGAGACGCAGTTCAGTCAGTGACCAGTCTGGACCATTCTGGACTGCACCGGCACCGAAGTGGTTAAAGTGCCTTGTTGCGGTTAGACTGGGACATCGCTGCAGTCAGAGTCAGACGCACTCAGTCAGTGTCGATGGAAACACCTGCCAGTACAGTACAGTACAGTCAGGTTTACAGGCATCGGGACTTACCAGCGGCTGGATTCGTGGAGACTCGACAGAGTTTTTATGGAAGTAAAGCAGTGCTTTAATGTAAGACATTCCTGTCGGATTGTAAAAGGGAACTTTATGAGTTGGAGCAACAAGCGGCGGAGCAGCAGCAGCAGCAGCAGCAGCAGCAGCCAGAGCTGAAGCCACCTGCAAGCAGCGTGTCCAGTGAGTTTGTCCACTTCACTTCTTCAAAATTAACCTTAGCAAACATGGCTTTTATCTGTGTTCATTTTCATTGAGTGTCGCGTTTGTCGCTCGTCGTTTCTGTAGTGTGCAGCTGCCTGGGTGGGTGACAGTTAAAACACTGATGCCTGCCTGCTGCTTTCCCTTGTTTCTTTTCTCAGCTGCTCGTTGAATTTAGCGAGTTAAAACACGGAGATGTTCTTCTCAATGTTCTTCAAAGGGTGACTGTTCAGGCTGCTTTGGTTTGGGGGGAAATGTTGTCTATCAAACCCAAATCTGAGAATATTTTCTGTCAGATAGCCTACCTAGGATTTTCTCCAGAATTTCACAACTTTATGTATTATAGGTTGAGAGATCAACTATGATCAAAACATTCATTCTTCTACATTCTCTAATTATGTTAACTTATTGTAAATATGGACCCCCTAGAACTCCCTCAAGGACCCCTGGTGGCCGCCCCCCCGGACCACCACACATCGAGAACAACTGGGCTACTGTATGTTTCCCTTTGAAGGTTCAAATTAAACCCTAAATCTGTCTTTTTTTCCTTGGAGACTTGAGCCTCACAGTGGCCTGGACCGTTAAACAACGTTTCTAAGAGGTCAGATTATAAACCTCTCAGTGGCTCTCTCTCTGTATATTATTATTGATATTAACTGGCTGGCTGAAGTGCTATACTGTACATAATGTAGGCTATCTCAGTTCAAAAGTATTATTTTTCTCCCTGACATGTACTGTAGCAGCATTAATAATTGATATGCTCAGGGACATTTAGCTTTCCTATTATACTGTTTAATGACACGTCCTCTGTTCAATTATTCATTTTCAGACTGGACCGACCAGTAAAGTGCAAGGTTTTTACTCAATGCTGGAGTCAGTATAGTCCTGATAGACTTGAGGTCAAAACTGACATTACCAAGGCAGGTCCACCATCATTCATACACACAACTATAATAAGCACCTACCTACCTATAGGGTTCCTTATTTGTGTACTTTTCTCTTATTGTGTCAGTCAGGGTGGATTCACAAACCTCTTGCCTTCAGAACAGGCTTTGAATAGCTTTCCTTGTTTCAGTCAAGACAGACATGATGGTCACCAAACACCTCTGTGCCGAGGTGAGAGACACGCTGGCTGCCTCTCCCAAAACATGGAAAAGCTCTTAGCCATCTTCTGCCCCTTTCAGCCACAGTTGAAATATTAAAGGTTACACTCCAGAGGAATTGTGTCATTTTAGTGACACACGTCGTAGAGCCTAGTGGTTGTGCGGTGAAACTGCATCTAGACAGCGGGGGAAAGTAGAGTGGTGCTATCTACTATCTGCTTATGATTGTCACCAGTTTATGACAAGATCATCTGCATCTGATTATGTATCTCTCTGTGAATATTATGGTTGTTGTACTATATTTTATTCTATTCAGAAAATGCACCGTAAACCTTCTTATTTTGCCAGTACAAAGCACAGCATATTTACATTTTCAGGAGTGTTTTGTGTTTATTTTTGGACAAACTGTTTCATAACTGCCATTGAATTGAACAGCCCTCCTGTTTTCTCTGTCCTTTTATAGCAGTGCTGTGTGCAGCATACTTTATCTCGAAACGCCACTCACAAAACTGATACCGAAAGTCGCTGGCTGGTGTTTTTATCAGCGTTGCTACGCGACGTGCAGTGATGGCATTAGTGTAATGTCGTATTCTGTTGACTTTGTAAAATAGTCTTTTCTCTTGAACGGGGAGGTCGGAGGTCAGGGCCAGATACAGACCAACATGCCTGCAGCTGGTAGGCATTCAGTTGCTCAAGGACACTCCAGCAGGGCGGGGGTTTGAAACCACGGGTTTCTGCTTGAATGGGGAAACTCCCTGCTCACTCACTACTCAACCTGCGGCCCGACGATCTAGTATCATTATGAAATGTGTGAAAATCAGTCAGGTCTTATTGTAAACAGCTTATGGAGGCTCCGTGCGATTCCACCGTCGAAGTGAATTGTGAAAGTTGAACTGGACTGTGAATGAAATGGATTGTTGGTCTTTCTACTGATGACATCGAACCTTTAGTCAGCACGAGTTATACAAACTTGTAGTTTGGTTTGAAATCCACTCAGTTTGCAAGATAGTGCCTGTGTGTGTTGGTGTTGCGGTCTGAGATCCCCAGTGCTCCTAACCTCCAACTATGACTTTAAAAGGGCTTAATGCACGTTTCCATCTGTCAATGTTCAGGGCAACTTTCATGATGAAATGATCCTAGGTGTAATCTTGACAGTACATCATATGTTGTCTAACTGGATTTCATGTGCAAATCCACCCCCCCACACCAATTTTCTTTTAACTTGCGCCTGACACTGGAAAATATATTCTCCATATATCAGATGTTATCCTCTAGTACTTATTTACTACACTTTTGCCTGTATATTTTACATTACTGTACTACAGAACATTTTCCATGCATACCATACTTACAGTACCCCCCTGTAATCACTTGATCACTTTCTTGGAAACGGACAAGTTTAATATTTTAGAATCAAACCAGCTATTAGCTCCATGTTGTTAGAATGGCTCGATATGGTGATATTGTTTGGCCATGTTGTGTAACGATGTTGATGATTTAGTGTAGCAGCATAACGGCGCAGTTGTGCTGTTGCTGTGGTTGCTAAGTTGGTTGCTAAATAGCTTACGTAGCTAGCTATAGCTATTCATATTTATGTAGCAATGAACATCACTGTATATCTGTGTATGATGGTCCGGTTTTGTAACTTTTATCTGTGATAAAGGCATTCAGTTTCTGATCGTCCATCTCTTTCTCTCTTCAGTAGGCTGATCCTTGCACGTCGCTATTCGTTGTACACGGCGTGGGGAATGTAAACGTTCGTATTTTTGAGAATGTGTTTGTCCCAGTTTATCCATGATCTCAGCAATAGAGAGGCAAAGTGACCGCCTACTTCCTGCTTCAGCACTGTACCAGAGATTTTCATCCGCCATTTATTCTCCCATGGACATTTCGTAAAATGCTTATAAAAACGGTTCAGCTATATTTAGAATCGGGAGAGACCATAGAACATTTCACTCGGACCAAAACTTAAAAAAATATTTTCTTTAAATCCGCGATCTTTTACCGTTTTGGTCCGAGTGAAATGTTATGTGGTCTCTCCTGTTTCTAAATATATCTGAGCCGTTTGGTTTGACGAAGTAAAGCTATTTTTATAAGCATTTTATGAAATGTCTATGGGAAAATAAATGGCGGATGAAAATCTCTGGTACAGTGCTGAAGCAGGAAGTAACGTTCACTTTGCCTCTCTATTGACATGTTTCCCCCCCCCCAAACATTTCTTTTCTTTTTTCCACACAGTTAGTAGCTTCAGTTTGCTGTGATACTGCCTAGTTCACACTTCTTTTAACACAATCATATGATCATGAATATTGGGGCTTTTCTTTCCGGATACGGATTGGATTCTGAGTATGACGTTACCGACTCACCCCTGGTGAACACGCGTCCCGGATGTTGGAACGTCCCATCAGCGTGTGAACGCAGCAGAAGGGGTGTGGCCTTTTCAAACCAACTCCCCGCGCTAACTCTGACGCTCATGTTAGCTCTTCTCTTACCGTTTTGCCATAAACAGAAGAGGAAGATAAACTAACACATAAGCCAACCAACATTGGCTGTGAAAGTGACGCCTGCAAGATAGCACATCAGTGTTCAGTCATGTATGTTATTTGATCCAGGCACACAAGTGGAGTTGATCCTGATGGGGCAGCAGAGCCCCAGACACCAGGCTGCTAGCCACTTCAGTACCAGTGGATGAGGGATCGGGGGGGGACGGCGTGCATCATCGCTTGTCTGACACTCTGTCTGCCTTAAATTTGTCATCGAGGATTTGGTGCGGTTGAAGTGTTGCCAGGCCCCGACTCGAACGCGCACCCGGCCTCTGGAGACGGTTGCCACGACGACCCGAGTGAGGTTTGGGGGGGTCAAATCGGGGCCAGTGGAGGGGTCGCAGAGGTCAGGAGGAGTGGGGAGTGGAGCTGAAAGTAATAATTGGGAAGGCAACTACTAACCCGCGTGGACTGTTTGTTTTCATGTGGTCTACAGATCACTCACACTTAGAATCAAAAGAAAACTGTGTTTATTTGACAAAATAAAATTACACTGTTCAGGATCACAGTAGAGAAAGCAATGAAAAGCTGAAAAGTCACAGCTTGTAGTAGCTTTAGAAAATATAATATCTCTGAATTGTCAGGAAAATGGAGCTGCAACACATTTTCCATATAAGTTGCTTTGACTGTCACTCACAGGCACATCAGTTTGTTGAAATATAAAGTTTTAAATGTCTTACGATCAACACAATAACAGATCCACAATAACATCCCAGAATGCGGATGTTAACGTCCCAGAAGGCCAATATTGTTAAACATGTTAGGCCAACCCTTCTAAGGTGGAGTCAAGCTTTTACGCTCAGAGGTAAACAAAACCACTCAATGAGCTGAGTCTGCCTTGGGAGCGGCAGTGCTCTGGGAGGCATTTCCCCAGGTGACAAACCTTGTCTTTTCTGTTTTCTTTATGACAACAACAACACAACACAACAAAATGTCATTTCGACTGCACTGTAGTCTGCCTTTCACATGGCTGCACACGATTTCAACAGTCCAAGCCGTTCTCTGATGATATGAATTGTAGGGGTGGGAATCACCAGATGCCCCACGATACGATATTATCCCGATACTTAAGTCACGATACGATAGTATTGCGATATGCTAGTATTGCGATATATTGAGTATTGCGATATTGCGATATATTGTGATTTATTACCATTTTTCAACTGCAAATGATGTCCCCGAAGGTAAAAACTGTGTCAAAATCTGTTTTATCTAACGAGATACAGTTTCCAGTCTGTTCATCTCACTTCAATCATTGTTATTGCAGCAAAATGGGATTGTCAAGCAGACAGACGGACCAACACTGTCATAAATATTGCATGATGCACTTGACATTTTCTATAATAAAATATCACGATACTTGGCATTCAATACGATACGATATATATTGCCCACCGCGATACTATACTATCGATTCCCCTCCCCCCGCCCCCCTAATGAATTGTTAAATGCCGGGTCGTTGTATTCCGTAATTGAAAGATAATAAAAATTCTTAATTCGCACTCCTACCTCTCCTGTACCATTTTATATGTTTTTGTTTGTTTGAACATAGTTACATGCCATTTATCCATTTAGACTTTCTGCCATGTCATGAAGTCTAATGCGCTTCAGATTGCTTATATACAGTATGAATGAGGGGTAGAGTCTCAAACCGAAAACATCAAATACTTGACTCATTCATTGCGAGGAAGGTCACTGTTCCCTCCTGTACTAAATGTGGCGCGCGCGGCCGGGCCTCATGCAGAGGGGCTGATTGCATACTATTAATATAGATAAAGTGCGCACGCCGCCGCCGCCGCCGCCGCGAGCCGCGGAGCGCTCGTGTGCCCCGCGTCACCGAGACTTCAAACAGCAGAAGCACCTGACTTCCTCACTTCAGAATGTTAACCCCTAATCCTCCCTCCCTCCCTTACTTACTTACCCGCCTCACTAAATGCGGTGGCGCTTTTACAGGGAAAGGCACAATACAGGGGCGTCAATGACAGCGAGCGAAGGGGAGATAATCCATGCAGCTGTCAGGCCCGCCGGGCTTTTAAGCCGCCATTCTGGACATTGTTGGAGGCTTGCCAGAGGTAGAGCCTGTCTCTCTCTCTGAAACGGACCGGCGCCGCCCGCGTCCAACTGTAAGGTGGTGTGGTGGGGGGTGGAGGGGGGGAGGGTCGAAATGCTAAAAACACACATGAGGCGCCGCCCGTGCGTATGGAGAGAAGCTACGCACATGGAGAGAGGGGGCTAGTCTGTTGTTGTTGTTGTTGTTGTTAGCCAAGGGGGGGGGTTCTTCAGGGGCCCTTGAGGGGTCCTTGAGGGGCCCCCGTCCTGAGTCCTTGAGGGGGCTTCCCGTCGAGGGTCCCCACCAAAAGGAGGAGCAGGGTAATTGGACTGTGATTTAGCTCAATTCAAGTGATCCGAATTGTTGGATGTATATACGAATGGCTATTCTTGTCACCACTGTTATCACCCCGCATGTAGAGTCTAGAGAGGTCTACGATTCAATACTGAATCAACGACTCAAAAATCTATTTCACACTTTATTTGTTGTTGTTATTACTTCTTACTTGATTCAGAAAGAACGTTCAAAATGTCCCCATGAAAAGTGAATCCAGTTAATAATAAGAAGTTCATAATTAATTAAGTCTAAGTTATTTTGCTGTCAGAAATTCCATTAATGTACGAGAGATCAGCCAATCAGCATCTTGGTAAACAAACGGCGCCACTGGGTGGAAACGGGTCACTTTATAATGGGACCCTATGGAGCCAGCCTTGAGTGTCTCACTCTAGCCGGCCGTGCTGTTTACTAAGTTCGCTTCATTTTAAAAACTGCGACAGTTCACACAACGTTAACACGACACGCATATATTATACATCAGACTCTTGAGCGACTTGCTGCTCTCACTCGCAATGTCAAAATATAAGCGATGTGATGTCTAGTTTTTGAGATATTAACGTTTGTTTGGCCCAACTCCTACTAGTGAACTACTGTGGGCTTCCGCATTCCTGGGTGGTTGTGACTTGAGAAAAGTGAAATAATGGCGTCATTTCATTAATGAATCAATTTTTTCAGATTTCACATTCTATAGTTGATGACGGGGTGACTTTTTGTGAGCCAGCGTTGAATCTCGCTTGAGCTCGTACACGAGGGAAGTAGGCTACGTTTTACGAGTCGGAAAAGTAACAAACAATAAGACGAATTTCTCTTCTGATCCCCGACTGGAGAACAGCTGTAGGGATATAAATAGGAGCGGGAAGAAGTTGTGGTAATTGCAAAGGAATGCGGTGTTTATTGTGTAAATGAACAGAGCAGAAGCGGTGTGAAACAGGTGTCAGAGTGCGATGGTGGATTCCTGTCTCTCATGTTGTGTGATTACACCCGGCCGGACCCCTGCTTTGAGGGATGGGGCTCTGGATTACTGAGGGAGGCAGCCTGGAGGGTTTGGAAAACCATGGAGGGAGACAGCCTGGACTCCAGGGGGGGTCTAAAACTCAAATTACCTGGGGGCCGCTGAGTGTCCAGCCTTGTCACAAGGGGGCCACTTCATGTATTTAAAAAAGAAGAGAAAAATGCAACCGTTCGAATTTTCAACATTAACAATTTATTCATTTATTTGAGGGACAATCAATTTTTTACATTAACAATTTATTTGTTTATTTGAGGGACTTTGTTTTATTTTTTTAGGGACAATGCACATTACTAAATTAGGCAGTGTTCATTTTCAACTGTCCCTTGGAACTCCAGTTAGAATTAGAACTGATCATAAATGTCACTTGACAGCTCAGTAATCCGCTCTGCCACTGTGTTGGCTGAAAGGCTGATGTTGCTTAAGTGACTTTCTTTTCTGGACAGACTATATAACATATAACAGAAGTGGAGTAGGCTATTGGCCAGAATGACATGAACATTTGGAAACTTATTCAGCGGGTATCTTGCATGTTGCGTTCAGGATGGAGGGTTTGGAAAGTCACTGAGGGAGACAGCCTGGAGGGTTTTGAAAGTCACAGAGGGAGACAGCCTGGAGGGTTTGAAAGTCACAGAGGGAGACAGCCTGGAGGGTTTGAAAGCCACAGAGGGAGACAGCCTGGAGGGGTTGGAAAGCCAGTGAGGGAGACAGCCTGGAGGGTTTGGAAAGTCACAGAGGGAGACAGCCTGGAGGGTTTGGAAAGTCACAGAGGGAGACAGCCTGGAGGGTTTGGAAAGCCACAGAGGGAGACAGCCTGGAGGGGTTGAAAGCCACAGAGGGAGACAGCCTGGAGGGTTTGAAAGCCACAGAGGGAGACAGCCTGGAGGGTTTGAAAGTCACAGAGGGAGACAGCCTGGAGGGTTTGGAAAGCCACAGAGGGAGACAGCCTGGAGGGTTTGGAAAGTCACAGAGGGAGACAGCCTGGAGGGTTTGGAAAGTCACAGAGGGAGACAGCCTGGAGGGTTTGGAAAGCCACAGAGGGAGACAGCCTGGAGGGTTTGGAAAGCCACAGAGGGAGACAGCCTGGAGGGTTTGGAAAGACACAGAGGGAGACAGCCTGGAGGGTTTGGAAAGACACAGAGGGAGACAGCCTGGAGGGTTTGAAAGCCACAGAGGGAGACAGCCTGGAGGGTTTGGAAAGCCACAGAGGGAGACAGCCTGGAGGGTTTGGAAAGTCACAGAGGGAGACAGCCTGGAGGGTTTGAAAGTCACAGAGGGAGACAGCCTGGAGGGTTTGGAAAGCCACAGAGGGAGACAGCCTGGAGGGTTTGAAAGTCACAGAGGGAGACAGCCTGGAGGGTTTGAAAGTCACAGAGGGAGACAGCCTGGAGGGTTTGAAAGTCACAGAGGGAGACAGCCTGGAGGGTTTGGAAAGTCACAGAGGGAGACAGCCTGGAGGGTTTGAAAGTCACAGAGGGAGACAGCCTGGAGGGTTTTGAAAGCCACAGAGGGAGACAGCCTGGAGGGTTTGAAAGCCACAGAGGGAGACAGCCTGGAGGGTTTGGAAAGTCACAGAGGGAGACAGCCTGGAGGGTTTGGAAAGTCACAGAGGGAGACAGCCTGGAGGGTTTGAAAAGACACAGAGGGAGACAGCCTGGAGGGTTTGGAAAGTCACAGAGGGAGACAGCCTGGAGGGTTTGAAAGCCACAGAGGGAGACAGCCTGGAGGGTTTGGAAAGTCACAGAGGGAGACAGCCTGGAGGGTTTGGAAAGACACAGAGGGAGACAGCCTGGAGGGTTTGAAAGTCACAGAGGGAGACAGCCTGGAGGGTTTGGAAAGTCACAGAGGGAGACAGCCTGGAGGGTTTGAAAAGACACAGAGGGAGACAGCCTGGAGGGTTTGGAAAGTCACAGAGGGAGACAGCCTGGAGGGTTTGAAAGTCACAGAGGGAGACAGCCTGGAGGGTTTGAAAAGACACAGAGGGAGACAGCCTGGAGGGTTTGAAAGTCACAGAGGGAGACAGCCTGGAGGGTTTGGAAAGTCACAGAGGGAGACAGCCTGGAGGGTTTGAAAGCCACAGAGGGAGACAGCCTGGAGGGTTTGGAAAGCCACAGAGGGAGACAGCCTGGAGGGTTTTGAAAGCCACAGAGGGAGACAGCCTGGAGGGTTTGAAAGTCACAGAGGGAGACAGCCTGGAGGGTTTGAAAGCCACAGAGGGAGACAGCCTGGAGGGTTTGGAAAGCCACAGAGGGAGACAGCCTGGAGGGTTTTGAAAGTCACAGAGGGAGACAGCCTGGAGGGTTTGAAAGTCACAGAGGGAGACAGCCTGGAGGGTTTGGAAAGTCACATAGGGAGACAGCCTGGAGGGTTTGAAAGCCACAGAGGGAGACAGCCTGGAGGGTTTGGAAAGCCACAGAGGGAGACAGCCTGGAGGGTTTGGAAAGCCAGTGAGGGAGACAGCCTGGAGGGTTTGGAAAGAAACAGAGGGAGACAGCCTGGAGGGTTTGGAAAGACACAGAGGGAGACAGCCTGGAGGGTTTGGAAAGTCACAGAGGGAGACAGCCTGGAGGGTTTGGAAAGTCACAGAGGGAGACAGCCTGGAGGGTTTGTAAAGCCACCGGCATGCATGTAAAGTGACGTGGAAGCTCCTCTTTTGTCTCGTTGCCAGGGACAGCCCCATCCCTCTCCCTGCATGGCCCCCATGGAGGGCAAAAGAAAGCTCCAACTGATACCACTCACTGACAGGGATGCTGGAAGTCACAGTTGGGGGTGTTGATACAGAGTCTTTAATGACATCATATTAAATACTGGGGTTGGTACCATTTGTTAGACAGTTTTGGTGCAGGATTTAACCATTTTGACCACTCGAGAACACCACCTGAAGACCTCATGACCTTGAAAAACACTTTAGAAAACGTAATGCTGTGATGTATGTAGAGCTGCAAAGATTAATCGATTAGTCGATCGACAGAAAGATAATCGGCAACTATTTTGATAATCAATTAATCGTTTTTTGAGTATTTTCTTAAGAAAAAAAAGTCAAAATTCTCTGAATCGAGCTTCTTAAGTGTGAATATTTTTTGGTTTCTCTTCTCTATAATAGTAAACCGAATATATCTTTGGGTTGTGGACAAAACAAGACATTTGAGGACGTCATCTTGGGCTTTGGAAAACAATGATCGAGATTTTTTCACCATTTTCTGACACTTTATAGACCAAACAACTAATCGATTAATTGAGAAAATAATCGACAGATTAATCGATAATGAAGATAATCGTTAGTGGCAGCCCTAGATGCATGTATCAATAACTTTGTGAAAATTGGAGATTCACACGATTTTGATTTGACGACATAGTTCTATTTTCTGAAAATGGCTCAGAAAGGAAAAAACTTCTCTTCAATGTACCTGGACATCCCATACATTTTCTGACTGGGCTAGATCTCTAGTTTGTGTTTGTAAAGTTTCATGCCGGAAGAGAGTTCCCCATTCATTTTCTCCATAGACATTTGCGAAAGATCCTTATATAACGAGTTTTAAGCCTGGAAGCAAGCCAACCAGCGATCCACTGAATCGTCGTGAGTGACCATAATAAAACATTTCACTTGGAGCAAAAACGAAAAACTAATTTTCACCCCCCCCCCCCCCCCCCCATCTCTATTTTTGGTTTTGTTATGGTTTGACTCTGACTGCAGCAGTCCAATCTTCCTTCTCTTAATAATTCCAATCCACACGCATTGGCCCTTTAGAGGTGACGTAGAGATAGAGGTGACAGAAATGTCACCTTGTAGAACATGTTGGTGAAAGTACCAAACATTGATCAAATTCACTTTTGAATTCAGTCTTTTTAGTATTGAAAGTTTGGTGGTTGTTGTGACAACTACTAGTCCTGTCCTCCTATTCCTCACCCCCCCCCCCTCCTCTCTGGCTCTGTACTACTTCAGGTTGACTGATCCCCTTCCAGCCCCACAGTGCGGCACTATAAGCAGTTGGACTTGGTTAGTCATTATTGGGGGTTTTCTGTAGCCGATGTGGCAACACGACCCCCGTCGACCCCTCACGGTGGGTCTGTGCTGCCGGCCTGTGGCACTTAGCTTTCCAAGAGGTCGTGCTAATAAGCCGTCACGTTGACAGTTTCTTGGCACCGCGTCAGTCAGTCAGTCAGTCAGTCAGTCAGTCAGTCAGTCAGTCATTCAGTCAGTCAGTCAGTCAGTCAGTCATTCAGTCAGTCAGTCAGTCAGTCAGTCAGTCAGTCATTCAGTCAGTCAGTCAGTCAGTCAGTCATTCAGTCAGTCAGTCAGTCATTCAGTCAGTCAGTCAGTCAGTCAGTCAGTCATTCAGTCAGTCAGTCAGTCAGTCAGTCAGTCAGTCATTCAGTCAGTCAGTCAGTCAGTCAGTCAGTCAGTCAGTCATTCAGTCAGTCAGTCAGTCAGTCATTCAGTCAGTCAGTCAGTCAGTCAGTCAGTCAGTCATTCAGTCAGTCAGTCAGTCAGTCAGTCAGTCAGTCAGCGCACAAACATCAGCCAACGACACACCATCGCCTGCAATTAGGGATGTCACCATACTAGAATTTCTACTTCGATAGTCGATACCGATACCCAGGAAAATATCGATACCATTTTCAATACCACGCAGCGGGATGACAACACATCAAGAGGCTTAAAAAATAAACAAAGACAGATGCACGCTTCTCCATAATCTAGGCTTGATAAAACTCATTAAAAACTTTGACCTGACACAGCAGATTACACCTGCTCTAGTCATCAGCCTATCGCAACACAGCAGATCACACCTGCTCTAGTCATCAGCCTATCAGAACACTTTGAGCTTGTTGAAGCAACAGATACCCACCAATGACAGGGAGGGACAAATCAGTGGTATGTTTGATTTTTCATAAAGAGAAAGCACTGCTGATATTGATACAGTTGCAAATGAGTATTGCATCCGTTTGAAACATTTTAGTATTGATACTTATCGATACTATCGATACCAGTTGCAAATGAGTATTGTATCCATTCCAGCGTGCGTGCGTGCATGTGTGTGCGTGAGTATGTGTGTGAGCAGAATTGTGTTCGGCCACAGCTATGCCATTTTAGGTGCGATCGCGCTGAATCTTTCAGCAAGTGTAAAGAGCGCCCCCTGCGGGTGACCTAACGGAGCCGGATTTCCTAATTTTGGTGATTGGGGCAGATTAAATTGGCAAAAGTGGCTAATTAGCGGCCAAAATGACTCAAGACAGGTTCAGCACCACGGAGATCTGCAGCGTGGAGGAGCCCACAGGTGCTCCAGAGTGGAGGCGGAGCCCACAAGTGAGCGGAGTTGTAATCAGCCACTCTGGGGAGAGAGAGGAGAGGCTGCCTGCATGCCAACTCTGTGAGTGAGGCCTGACTAATTGTATGCCTAGTTTACACTACAAGACTCCCCCCCCCCCCCCCCCCCCCCCCGATTTTACACAGGATTTCCAGTTGGGCTCAGTCGGGCTCAGTTGGGCTCAGTCTGTCACTTGACACCAGTAACTGGAGGCAGCCATTTGACCGTCAAGCTCTGATAAACCACCACTGACAGTGGCGTCATCTTACTCTCTTTCTTCTTATGAATCTGGCACTTTGAAGAAATGTTGTGTCTGTTGGACTTCCCCAGACTGCGGAACTAGTAGCCTGTGTAAAAAGGTACAACAGTGGTTGTTTTGTTTTACCTACAGAAATGAAATATAATTTGTATGTAAAATGATGACCTTGTTGTTTTATTAGCTGTTTTATTGTAGCCCAGTCTGGTAGTTTGGTTCAAATATACATACTTCTGCATGCGCTGGGACGCGTCATCAGTGATGTTAACTGGGGTCGTGGGGTGTTTCGGGTCTGTCAACATCATACACCCTCGCCCAGTAGACCCAGCCGAGGCCGATTACGACCCCGACCCGCATCCCAGAAGCAGCCGCTCACGGATCAGCCTTCCTACTCTGTCTGCAACGTTGCCCGCGGAAGGGTCGATCACGCCCCATCCGCTGCAATAGAGTTTAGTGCTACACCGCAGTATTGCAAGACCTTCGGTGCATGGAGGTCTAAGGCTCTGTGGGTCTTAGTTTAAACTTGGCAAAAATATGAAGGTTATATACTGCGTGTGAGCTGCAGACAGTCTTGTGGTGATGAAGACTAAGTTCCATTCTGCCAGAGGGCAGTTTGAGCCGATGGGTGCTGCTTTTGCACACCTAACTCTACAGTAACAGGAACGTATAGAGTATGTACGTATAGAACGTATAGAGTATGCTTATACTCTATAAGAACTTTGGATTTTGCACTCATGAGCACACTGATATTTCTCTATGACATATTTGCTGTGGAATTAAGTCATTTTTATGCCAAGGCCACTCTGACCTTTGATAAATAAAAAATGTGTTGGGGCATCGCGTCGAAAATGTAGGGCACCAAGGCCAAAACCAATGGTCACGCTACTGTTGATGTCCAGCGTGATGACGGAGACACTGGGAAATGTGAGTTTGTTTAGTTTAGTTTTAAATAAGGAAATCCGCAACTTGCTTTTTTAATGACCAGTTCAGAACAGGGCATGCCAAACTGGATAGTTCATTTTAGAATGCTGCTGTGGTGAGTTATGTTTTATTGCATTTATCATCGATCATGTTTATTGTGTTTCTATCATAAACCCTGTCTGTAAACCAAAATGTCACTTAGTGGACAGTTACTGTATCTTTTGAAATGGAATGAAACTGCTTTCGCTGCAGGGTAACGATTGCGAACAGTTCATCGGGCTGGACAATCGTGTCTGTCCACAGTCTGTGCACTCATAAGTCTGTCTGTCCACAGTCTGTGCACTCATAAGTCTGTCCACAGTCTGTGCACTCATAAGACTGTCTGTCCACAGTCTGTGCACTCATAAGTCTGTCTGTCCACAGTCTGTGCACTCATAAGTCTGTCCACAGTATGTGCACTCATAAGTCTGTCTGTCCACAGTCTGTGCACTCATAAGTCTGTCCACAGTCTGTGCACTCATAAGACTGTCTGTCCACAGTCTGTGCACTCATAAAACTGTCTGTCCACAGTCTGTGCACTCATAAGTCTGTCTGTCCACAGTCTGTGCACTCATAAGTCTGTCCACAGTCTGTGCACTCATAAGTCTGTCCACAGTCTGTGCACTCATAAGTCTGTCTGTCCACAGTCTGTGCACTCATAAGACTGTCTGTCCACAGTCTGTGCACTCATAAGACTGTCTGTCCACAGTCTGTGCACTCATAAGTCTGTCTGTCCACAGTCTGTGCACTCATAAGTCTGTCCACAGTCTGTGCACTCATAAGACTGTCTGTCCACAGTCTGTGCACTCATAAGTCTGTCTGTCCACAGTCTGTGCACTCATAAGACTGTCCACAGTCTGTGCACTCATAGTCTGTCTGTCCACAGTCTGTGCACTCATAAGACTGTCTGTCCACAGTCTGTGCACTCATAAGACTGTCTGTCCACAGTCTGTGCACTCATAAGACTGTCTGTCCACAGTCTGTGCACTCATAAGACTGTCTGTCCACAGTCTGTGCACTCATAAGTCTGTCCACAGTCTGTGCACTCATGAGTCTGTCTGTCCACAGTCTGTGCACTCATAAGACTGTCTGTCCACAGTCTGTGCACTCATAAGACTGTCTGTCCACAGTCTGTGCACTCATGAGTCTGTCTGTCCACAGTCTGTGCACTCATGAGTCTGTCTGTCCACAGTCTGTGCACTCATAAGCAGAGTTTGCACACTTTTGTCTCTCAAGACCCTCCCACTAGTGGATAATTGACCAGACTGTGTGAAAGTCTTTATAGGTGTTCTTTTGTTCATTGCATAGTTTATCAGCTGTTTATATTGGAACGGCTGGGGGTAGTCAGTGCACCTTGCTGCTTGCCACTCTTGTGGAAACAACTTTTTCCCCCTCCATTCGAAGAGGATGTCAAGATGCCATAACCCAAAGTGAAATAATAAAACATTTGGTTTGAGCAAGAACAAAAAATAACGTTGTTTTTTGTTTGTTTTTATTTGCGCCAAACCGAATGTTTTATGGTCACTCACGATTCAGTAGGTCACGGGTCGGCTTGGTTCCAGCCTTAAAACTCGTTATATCCACCTTATTTTTGAATGCCCCGCTGTAAAAAATAATTATGGGTACGAGGTCCGGTTTAACGTGACTTGATTGTTGCAGCTTGCGCATTTCCTCGTCGCAACAATCAAGTCACGTTAACCCCCCGGGGGGGGGTTGGGTTGCTTGTCACAATAAATAAGACTGGTTTGACGACTTATTTTAGGTAATGTAATAATTTTATCTATCACATCCGCTATTTCTGTTGCTCTTTGAACAACTCTGGATATTTTATCGACGCTGTCAGCAACGTAACGGAGAGGGGGGGGGGCTGGGAGGATGACACCGGAAGAAGCACCCATAAGGCATCATGCCAGCTAGAAATAACGTGGATAAGGACTTTTCTAAATGTCTGTGGAGAAAATGAATGGGGAACTCACTTCTGGGGCTATAGAGACACTGCATGAAATAGGCCACGCCCATCACAGGGGAAAAGCTCCGTTCATTTCCACACACCAGCATCATTTTCCTTGAATTAAACATAGCTAAAAGCTGTTGTGTGGTGGGGCTGCGCAGACAACAAATGTAAAAAAAATCGCCAGTTAAAGTTTTTTTTGTACTCCTGAGCAAAACAAGGAAGCCATTGAGAATTGGCGAGAAGAAAAATGTGGATCTAGCGGTCAAGGAAGTAAGTTGGAGTGTTCATCTTCCGTATATACGATCTTTTTGTGCGACACGCAAGCATGCACGCGACCAGTGTTGGGCAGTAGCTTGCTACAAGTAGTGAAGCTACATAGCTTAACTACATTTCTCAGTAGCTTGGTGGTAGCTTCACTACTTTTGAACCAAGTAGCTTTTTCAGTAGCTAAGCTATTTATAGACCCAAGTAGCTTGTAGCTTCCCGCAAAAGCTACAAGCTACTCGCCAGAGAAAATCCATGAGCAAAGCACGCAGTGGAGATTTCTGCTGCGGTTTGGATTAAACAGGAGGAGACATTGCATATGTCAAGTGTGCCTGTGTAGCCAATAAAGCACTTCCAGTTCCATTATGACGGACAACAAGACAGTGTTGTTGTTTCATCCTTGCTTTTTAGCATCCTTGCCTCTCTTGCAGCAAGACCAGGTGTTATGCCGAGAAATGCCCCCCCGGCGCAAATGCCCCCCCTGCTCACGGGGGCGCGCAAAGTCTCCTCCTGGATTCGAACCACAAATCCTCGGTTTACGAGACAAGCGCAAAATTCAACACCACGACGTTCAAACCGAGCTCTCTACGGTATGAGCTATACTTTTCCTTGAGTTACATGGGGGCCGCGCACATATATACTCTATCTCGCACACAACTTGTAGACTACACGATTGTAGGCTCAACAATCGGGAGGACAGGTTATTTGATGTGATGTGTACAAGACTATAATATTATGTAACAGACTAAAATTATGTTGCAGACCAGTGCAGACTACTCTGCCTCTGACTGGGTTGGGTTTAGGCAATGAAGACTGACGATTGGTTAAGGGTAGGGCAAAATATGTCATGTGCTGGCGAAGTCACAGCAACGAACTTTGAAAGATGGCAGAGCCAGACGGAGCCACTGGCAGTGATGAAGAAGACTTTCAGGTTTTATTGTCTGTTTTTGAATATTGTGCCAGTGAGAGTTTCAGTGTGTTTTATAATATAATAAACAATAAAAATGATATTTTCTTTTACCTGCCTATTTGTTTGGTTGAAAGTTGTTCTACATGAAGTTAATTCAATGTGAGAAAAAAGTAGTTTTGATGTAGCAAGCTGCTTTTGCCATGTTGCTCGTAGCTTAGCTTGCTACATTTCTCTGGGGATAGCTTCAATGTAGTTTAGCTATATTTAATTGAGAGTAACTGATAGCTTAGCTTACTACATTTTCCAAGTAGCTTGCCCATCACTGCACGCGACATAGGAGAACGCCACGATTGGAGGGGGGGTTTCCGTTTCCCCCCGTCTTGGGCGTGGCTTCTGAATGATGACGCGCTACGCAGTGTCTCTATATGACGTCACGAAAAAGTCACGTGCCTGTTGAGCTCTATAATCCATGTTTTTAATGCTTGGACTTGGCTTTTGCTCGACACTGCGGCACTTAAACCTCCCTAATTTCCTCCTCTCACTTTACTGACGTCCTTCTGTCTGTCAGCATCTGTGTTCACCCGCAGCCTCTCTGCTGTTAGGTGTCTGGACATTCTTTCTTTCTGACTCTGCTATTAGGATGCCCATCCCTTCAGCTTAACTGTGCAGGTGGCTTTTCTTATTGTAAGCGAAACCCTCAGTTGGGGCCTGATAATACGCTGCCGAGTCACCTGTGGCTGGTAATTACAGGCTTGGGACCTACTGTGCACTTAATGCACACTCAGCTCTCTCTCTGTCATCCATCTTTCCACCCTTTAAGCACACCAGAGTGATTCATTATTGCAAGCTGGTGGTAAACATCTCAAATAAACGATGGGAGCCACACAGGTAAAGTTCATCATCATACCTGCTATTTTCAACAGGCGTCGACCTGATGCTTGGAGAGACTGCTGCAGTTAAAGGAACACTCTGCCCATTTTCAACCAGCTTTGTATCATTAGAACATCAGTAGTATATCAGAAAACTGTAAACGGTTTTGAAGTCTGTCATTTAATTTGACAGTTATTGAGTGTTAAAGTGTGGACCAGTGACATCACTGGTCCACACTAACTCAAATTAATAACTCATTAACTCAAATCAACTCTCAATAACTGTCAAACTAGATGAATGATGAATAGTTTGACAGTTATTGAGAGTTGATTTGAGTTAATGAGTTATTAATTTGAGTTAGTGTGGACCAGTGGTGTCACTGGTCCACACTTTGACACTCAATAACTGTCAAATTAAATGACAGACTTCAAAACCGTTTACAGTTTTCTGATATACTACTGATGTTCTAATGATACGAAGCTGGTTGAAAATGGGCGGAGTGTTCCTTTAAGGTTCAAGTCTTTGTCAGGGCACGCTGTCGTGACTTCGCCTATTACAGTAACACAAATCACAGAGAGTTACGCTCATTACTCTGAGACCCAGATGGTTAGCATTGCTAGCCACATGAAATGACAGTTAATCATATAAATACATTTTATTTACATATCTGGATTTCACACTAAAAATGTATTGGTCTTTCCAATAAAAATCACACCCAGGTGCTGAGCGGTGCAGACAGACAGACAGACACCACTTAAAGGTCCATTCCGTAAGATTGAGGAAGAAATAAATGTGCACAAAGTGTTTTTTTATTACCAATGAGTGAATGCTCCGTAATGTAACTTTAAAAAATGAGTCCAGCCGCGTTTTTCTGCGTTTAGTCATTCCAAAGCTAACTATGCCTGTCTGTTGCTCACGGGACGTAACCATTTACCACACTGGACTACAGTACCACATCATACTGTTCCCATCCATGGCACACTGGACTACAGTACCACATCATACTGTTCCCATCCATGGCACACTGGACCGTTGAGCTTATGTTTATATAATGCCTGTTGTTTAGCTAACATAGAGGCTTGTCAGCTAACCGTCATACTGTCTTATTGTAAACATCATTGCACAGTAGCTAATAATACATGGCAAGTAGCAAAGAGTGGCTAATAGTTTGATGTTGACATTAACATTGGGTTGCCACTAATTCCAGAGCTTTGCTTTGTGGCTCAGATCGCTTTACCCCCGGGGTCTGATACAACACCGCAGCATTACTGCAGCTGCTGCTCCCACCTCACAGGCCATTCATCTCACAATCCCTCTTACTGTACTGGTGAAGAAGACCCTGAAACACCTGAACTCCTCTTCTCTTACCCTCACTGGTGAAGAAGACCCTGAAACACCTGAACTCCTCTCCTCTCACCCTCACTGGTGAAGAAGACCCTGAAACACCTGAACTCCTCTTCTCTCACCCTCACTGGTGAAGAAGACCCTGAAACACCTGAACTCCTCTTCTCTTACCCTCACTGGTGAAGAAGACCCTGAAACACCTGAACTCCTCTTCTCTCACCCTCACTGGTGAAGAAGACCCTGAAACACCTGAACTCCTCTTCTCTTACCCTCACTGGTGAAGAAGACCCTGAAACACTTGAACTCCTCTCCTCTCACCCTCACTGGTGAAGAAGACCCTGAAACACCTGAACTCCTCTTCTCTTACCCTCACTCGTGAAGAAGACCCTGAAACACCTGAACTCCTCTTCTCTTACCCTCACTGGTGAAGAAGACCCTGAAACACCTGAACTCCTCTTCTCTTACCCTCACTGGTGAAGAAGACCCTGAAACACCTGAACTCCTCTTCTCTCACCCTCACTGGTGAAGAAGACCCTGAAACATCTGAACTCCTCTTCTCTTACCCTCACTGGTGAAGAAGACCCTGAAACATCTGAACTCCTCTCCTCTTACCCTCACTGGTGACGAAGACCCTGAAACACCTGAACTCCTCTTCTCTCACCCTCACTGGTGAAGAAGACCCTGAAACACCTGAACTCCTCTTCTCTTACCCTCACTGGTGAAGAAGACCCTGAAACACCTGAACTCCTCTTCTCTTACCCTCACTGGTGAAGAAGACCCTGAAACACCTGAACTCCTCTTCTCTCACCCTCACTGGTGAAGAAGACCCTGAAACATCTGAACTCCTCTTCTCTTACCCTCACTGGTGAAGAAGACCCTGAAACATCTGAACTCCTCTCCTCTTACCCTCACTGGTGACGAAGACCCTGAAACACCTGAACTCCTCTTCTCTTACCCTCACTGGTGAAGAAGACCCTGAAACACCTGAACTCCTCTTCTCTTACCCTCACTGGTGAAGAAGACCCTGAAACACCTGAACTCCTCTTCTCTCACCCTCACTGGTGAAGAAGACCCTGAAACACCTGAACTCCTCTTATCTTACCCTCACTGGTGAAGAAGACCCTGAAACACCTGAACTCCTCTTCTCTTCCCCTCACTGGTGAAGAAGACCCTGAAACACCCAACCTCCTCTTGGGGTACTTGTTCACCCCTCACCTGAATGGACAGGCCACCACCAACTGCTCATGTGCACATTTTTGGAGATCACAGTGCGAAGAAGCCAAAAATATAAGATCATCTACAAACAGCAGAGATCATGCCACCTTAACCCATTTGTGACTAAAGACTATGCCCCTCTCTCTCTCTCTCTCTCTCTCTCTCTCTCTCTCCATATATATGGATTTATATACTGTATATATATATACACACACACACACACACACACACACACACACACACACACACACACACACACACACACACACACACACACACACACACACACACACATATATATATATATATATATACCATATATATATATATATATATATATATATATATACAGACACATATATATAATATATTTATTTATTCATTCATTCATTCATTCATTCATTCATTCATTTATTTATTTATTTATCATGCCTTAATTGGTAGACAAAGTAGATTTTCTTTTAAAAATGTTGTCTTTTGTCTGAGATTTAACCCTTTACTAGATGCGTCTTGATTTGTGGTTTTGCTTTCATCCTAGGCCTGTTACAGTAGGTCATTGACCTCAGGAAGCAGCTTTCTTGCACAGGATGCTGTACTCATCGTTATCACTTTGTCCACATAACGAGGGCGAGGCCGATCCACTCCCTGCTGATCTTCCCCACCCAACACCACCCACCACCACCACCACCCACCACCACCACCACCCACCACCACCACCCAATGTGATGCCCTCAAATTGCCTCCATTTCCATAGTGAATGCTAGTCTAGAGGGACACTGTTCCTGCTGCCATGACACCAAGTTCCTGTCCTCGCCATGCTGTGGGAAACTCTAATCTTCTGCAGCTTGCAGGCTTTGGCAGTGGACTGTGGGAGGAAAGCATACTCCCAATCATCTAAGAAACTTATACAAGGCTCCACTTTTCTTTCCCTACAGCACCGTCACTTTAGCAAGAGGCACCAGTGTTTCCCATACATAAAGGAATTTATGATTTTTTTATTTTTATTTTTACAGTGCACCTGAACGCAACATGCAAGATACCCGCCGAATAAGTGTCCAAATGCTCATGTCATTCTGGCCAATACTTCTGTTATAGCATTTCAGTCTGGAATATGGAATATCTTTCAATAATCTATGATTTAGCTGCTAAATTGTCAAATACCGACATCTGCTCGCTACCCAGGCACTTACTGTATGTATGTACTTAACCTAACTAACTTAACCTAACTAACTATCCGGTGTGCACAACACTGTCAGCCTAAACTCCGGCTGACACCCCAAAAACCTACAATCCGCTACAGAAAAATGTATATTGTTTGTTTATTAACTGGCCCCTGGCCTTCTATCATTTCACGAAAGTGAAAGCAAGTTGAGTATCCCTGACCTATAGGGAGAAATTTAGTTTGTCATTGTAAACCCACAGCACAGTAATGATGACATGTTCTTCATAGATCTAGCCTTTTAATTTTGCTCTTATGCTTTCTCAAAGTACACAAAATTCATGCATTTTACTTTAAAATGTTTTAAAAAAATCTCGCGGGGGGCATGTCCCCGCACCCCCCTAGGGGGTCTGCGGTCCCCCACCACAAATACTCAAAATCCTGTGGGAAACACTGGGCACAGATCATGGAAAGACACCTGTCACAGGATGCCTGTGATTTAAACATAATAAGGAGTTACTATTTTTGCTACATGTAGCGAATAAACTTGTTTGACAGTGAGGCTTGATATTTGCATTGTTATGATATCAAAGTGCCGAACCTATTTACAGATTATATAATCAATCAATCCAGTGACACTCACATTCAGAAGCCCTGCTGGTTTGTTGGCATTGTGAACACAAGGCCGCGTCTCTCTTCAGATGATGGTTTCCATGGGGATGCAATTGGGCGAAAAATGTATTTCATTCTTTCGGTATTTTCCTGGCCATATGCTTTCTTCAATGTGGAATCGGCTGCCATTGATGACAAATGGCCATAAATAAGCAGAATGCCTTGCAGATGCCTCGATAATTCATCACTCTGACAACAGAGACTGGCCCGTTTGAGTCAGGGAACGCAATGTATTTACTTGGAAGGTTTAGGCTCGTTAATTAAGTCCACTGTACCTCAGGCTCTGTTGGTCTGGGACCAGATCCCACCACAACTCTCTGTAATCGGTCTCCTTTCTCCTCTGCTCTCCAACTGACTGACAGAAAACAAGACACAGAGTCTAATAACGGTGTGCCTTCTACACCGGTGTTGGATGCAATGTGGATGCGGGGGAATTATATATATATGTATATATATATATATATATATATATATATATATATATATATATATATATATATATATATATATATATATATATATATATAATTATATATAGTTGGTTAATCTGCACTGCCTTTGAAACGTTTTCTCCTCTCTCCTTGTGCAAGGAGCCAAAGGTTACCTCTGCTGTCACTGCCATGCAGACCAGCCAGGCCGCCCTCCTCCTCCTCCTCCTGGCCTGTTGTGTCTACCGTTGCCATGGTTACTCCCGTGCAGCTCCCAGGGTGCATCTGTCTTACAAAGGTGAGCTGTAGTTTGTGTTTTGTTTCCCGCCGAGTTCATTTGGTCGCTATTCTCAGCCACTCTTGAAAGCTTTAGCATTGAAACAAGTCTGTTTCGAAAGGATAAAATAAGGTGCCGTAAAGGCTGGATAAATCTCTGTTCAAAGGGAGAAAGATGTGTAGCTTAGCTTAATTGCTTTCTATAATTACGTCTAAAGCAATAATGGGCCAGACGTCTGTGAGTTCAAGCCTAAATTATGACCATTTTCCAGCTGCAATTTTCCCCAACACTTCATGCACTCAAGGTTGAATCCCCCTTTCATCTTTCCATTTTTGACTTCAGCTGAAAGATTAATGATACGCTGAGAGTTCACCTCTGAGCAACACGTTTTCTTCCACAATGGAGTATCAATTTGAAATGTTGTGTTAGAATCATACAATCATTTTGAATTGACATAAAACTTTATGGAGCGAAACAGATTCAGGAATGGAGAGCTCCTGAATCAGAAAGGACAAATTCACTTTTATTTCATTTGTGTGAGTCTAATCGTGATTAGAGCTGGGTATCTTAGGCCAGTGGTTCTCAAATGGGGGTCCGCGGACCACCAGGGGTCCGTGGCACTTTGCCAGGGGGTCCGCGAAAAGTTTTCAAGTAAAAATTTTTTTTTTTTTTTTTTTTTTTTATTAAAAAATAAAATACTACATGTTAATTATTCCTTCTCAAACTACTTCCTACATGGTGCTAGTCTATCAAAATATCTTGGATGCCATTGATTGTGTTGCATAGTGGTTTTCTAATTGTGATATTGTAAGTCGCTTTGGACAAAACAAAAGTGTCTGCTAAATGACGTAATGTAAATGTAATGTAATAAAAAAAAAATATATATATATATTTTTTGCAAACTCTTCATAGTTCAACGAAAATAGTTTATGCTTTAAATCTAAAATGGTTCATGGATTACATTCTAATAACAAACCTATCAAAATAAAAGTCAAGCACATTACCGTGGAAACAATTAAGCTTAGCCCAAAATCACAAATCAGAATGAGGGGGTCCCCGGTATATTTTCTATCTTGTAAGGGGTCCTTGGCTGAAAAACATTTGAGAACCTCTGTCTTAGGCCATGTTCAGACTAGGAGGCCAAATCTGATTTGTGAACTTTAATGACCAGACCTATTTATGATTCTATCCAGATTGGTTTTATGAGTCTCTGGATGCTCCAAGTCTGATTCGTGTCACTTGTCCCAAAAAAGTAATAATAAAATAAATAATAATAAAAAGGGTAGTTTCCATTCTGCTTTCGACTGATGTGACTTCAGTCTGGACGCGCTGATCACCCAAATCAGATTTGAGAGTGTCTTTTGCAGGGGGCGGGGACTTGAAGAGCAGAGAGCAGACATGCAAACACTGCCAGAAACATTGTATGTTGGCTCATTGGCCCAAATTTGTATCTGGACACACAGATCCGACTTGAACACTTGCCCAAATCGGATTTGTGACAGTGCGTGGACACACTCCCAAATCAGATTTGTGAAACCAATCAAGATAATGATGATTAACGACTTAAGCAGCAAATCGCATTTGCCTGTAATGTGAACATGGCCTTAGTGTCGAAACTTCTCCAGTCAAACGATAGCTGTATATGATCCTTCTTGTACACAGATCTAGAAAATAAATGACTATTTGTATGGTTTTGCTCGCAGCCAATCACCGCAAGCGTTCTTCGGTGTAATGCGACATGTGATTGGCCCACCCACACTGCAACCCATACAGTCTGTGATGGTGAAGTGGAGTGCGGTGTATGTGACGGAATTGGCAGTTTAGTGTGCCGAGATGCCAATCCAATCAAAACGTTAAAAAAAGAAAGTATTGAATGAACTTCAATGAAGTACTCTTAGTGGTATATCAGTATCACTTTAAGGGTATCACTTTTATTGGTACTGGTTATTGTTATTTTTGTTAAACGATACCCAGCCCTAAATCGAGATGAGCGAGTATCGGAGTACAAGCAGCCTCAGTTGAGAAACCTGAAACAAAGAGAGGTGTAAATCTCAGTTGGACATGCGTGTGTTTGAGAGCGAGCGGGGGCAGAGAGATGCAGAGAGGTGACAGCGGGTGGGCTGACTCAGGTTATTGTGTGCGTAGATGACAGCGAAACGCATTCCTCTTCTGAGAAAGAGGATAGGGGCAATGGTGTAACCGCAGTAAAAATAGCCTCGCCACGGTTGCTGTGTTTATCTCCTAGCAAACGCGCAGGGAAGCCCCCCAAAGAATGTTGTCGCGAGGGCTTCGCTCCAGGAGCCTCATGTGGCGAATGTGGCGCAGCCGCCCGGACTGCCGAAACCTGGAAACCTGGAAACGCTTCACTACGATGACTCCATGTGTGCCGGCGAGTCAGCCAGAACACAGGCAGGCAGGGGCTGTTATTGCCAACTATTCGATATTACAGATACTGGGAACTTTGGAAGGGTGGTCCTGACGCTTAGAATACCAGTGTGAGGGGTAAGATCTGCTTATGTTCACTATCCACTTTAGAGTTCATCCTGGCTCTTGAAGCCATGGCACAATATCTCTGCCTGGCCCTTGTCTCTCTGCACGTCATTCTCTATTTCCTCGTCCTCCGTCGATCTTTTAGCCGAGCTGCGTCACCAGCTCAGCTAACTCTCCCAGAGCCTTTGTTTTCATATATTATATATTATATAATATATATATATATATATATATATATATATATATATATATATATTGTATATAGCTTAGCTTAATTGCTTTCTATAATTACGTCTAAAGCAATAATATATATATATATACAGTATATATATATGTATATATATATATTGTATATATATATATATATATATATATATATATATATATATATATATATATATATATATATATATATATATATATATATATAAAAGACTTATATATAACTTATATATAGGACCAATATATATATACAGGTTATGGGAACGGTTTTGGAAAAGGTTGACACAGCCCTGTGTGCAAAGCCAAATACCCAGGAACAGTGTTGGGAAGTAACCTGTTACTTAATAACGCGTTACTGTAATCTGATTACTTTTTCAGTAACTAAGTAATATAAGGCGTTACAATTTCCAAAACAGTAATTATATTACAGTTACTAATCCAAGTAATGCCGAGTTACTTTATTTATGCAGAAAAAAAACATAAGAAAAACCCAGGAGAGACTATTGCTTGTATAAATATATACCGTAAATTCCGGACTATAAGCCGCACCTTTTTTCCCGTTTTTTGGCCTTTTTTGGCCCCTGCGGCTTATATAACGGTGCGGCTTATCTATGGATTTTTTCCAAAAAAAAAAAAAAAAAAAAAATCTCTCTTTTTTAGCACTCTTTCTAACTATAAATCCACTTCTGTTTTAATTTCCTCTCTTGCCCTCTTTTCACCACACTGTATGACACTGTATGACACTGTGTGCACTGTAAAAAAGAAACACAGGTGGTGTTGTGTTATGTTGTTTTGTTGAAATGTTAATAAATGGGAGCTTCCTCAAACAGCCATCTCTTTCCCGACAATCCCCTCTGTGCATGAACCCTTACATATGGTAATTAAACATTAAAACACAATTAATAAAAAAAAAAAAAAAAAAAAAAAAACATTAAAACACCCGCGGCTTATAGTCCGGTGCGGCTTATATATGTAAAAAACAGTCAACTTTGCAGGTGCGGCTTATACACCGGTGCGGCTTATAGTCCGGAATTTACGGTACATCCTGTATCCCATCACTTCAGGTTTGACAGGCTGCAATGTGCAGTTTGGCCGATTGCACGACTTCTGTATTTCGTTCCAATAAAGTGGATTCAGTTGCAAAAGAAAAGAAAACTTGAAAAAAAGAATGAAAAAGTAACTAGTAACGTAACTAGTAATGTAAGTAATTACTTTGGAAAAAAGTCATCAGTAAAGTAGCTTTTATTACTTTTTTGGGGAGTAATCAGTAATCAGTAACTAATTACATTTCCCAAGTAACTTGACCAACACTGCCCAGGAATCAGCGCCATGCTTCATCTTAATACAACTGTAAGGTCCAGACATGGGAAAGGCTCCCCCCACCCCCCCTCTGTCCCTGTCTGGACCTTTTTCTGAGAACTAGCCTACAGCTTTGTTTATGTGTCCCTCAGTGAGCAATGGATTATCCTCCTTGCCACTTTAAAGTGCTGCTTCTTATAAATTGTACAATTAGGGCTGACTTATAGCAGTGCAGTGCAGTGAAGTGCATCTGACCATATTAGCGCAGTGAACATGAACGCGATCGTTGAAAGTATTTCTTTGATTAAGTTAAAGGAACACTCCGCCCATTTTCAACCAGCTTTGTATCATTAGAACATCAGTAGTATATCAGAAAACTGTAAACGGTTTTGTAGTCTGTCATTTAATTTGACAGTTATTGAGTGTTAAAGTGTGGACCAGTGAGTGTGGACTCATTAACTCAAATCAACTCTCAATAACTGTCAAACTATTCATCATTCATCTAGTTTGACAGTTATTGAGAGTTGATTTGAGTTAATGAGTTATTAATTTGAGTTAGTGTGGACCAGTGATGTCACTGGTCCACACTTTAACACTCAATAACTGTCAAATTAAATGACAGACTTCAAAACCGTTTACAGTTTTCTGATATACTACTGATGTTCTAATGATACAAAGCTGGTTGAAAATGGGCAGAGTGTTCCTTTAATCCACCGTTTTCACATCATTTTACAATGCAGTGCTGTTCGTTTACCCAGATAGGTCAGAAGGTAGCGTTCTATTCTGGTCATCACAGGTTATGTGAAAAATCCATCGGACAACTGTGGCGCAACAGGGTCCAAGAAGTCTGTGTGATTAGTTTGTTTTTTTCTTCCTTGAGAATATTATGCCGAATGCGAGCCAAACGAACCGGTCGAGTACAAAGCCAGGCGCTGACGGAGCTCTGTGACAGTGGAGTGGAAAACAGGGAAGTCCCTGTAGATCTGCAGCCCGGGCAAGCCGCCAACACTGGCACCTAGCCACTAATCCAGCCACAAGTGGGCTGTGGTGCCCCCCGAAAGCCACAGGCGAAGACAGACAAAGCCGGCAGCAAAAACGTGTTGAGGCAACACTTCAGCTCTGCTCTCAGGGCGAGGAGACGGAGGTCAGAGAGCATGCGACGGTAGTGGAGTGCGAGCCGACCGACGGCCTCGCTGGTGATGATACTGTGGCAGTAACACTCCCAGGCCAGCAGGTGTCGCCATGCGGGGCCGTGTTGACAGGGAATGTGCAAGGGATGCGGGCGGCGGAGGGTGGTTGTCTCCGCGAAGTGCATTAAAATCGTATAACGCACACCGGGGAGTTGATTATCGCGCTTATACCATGGTCATTTGCCAGCAATATGAAATGAAAGCATTTGTGAATTTTTGGTGCAAGTTTAGCAATCAAAACCTTACTTTTTTTAACCAGCCATAACTCATGTTTACCTAGCAACACTTGGGGGACTGACTAATACCTGGAACAAGCGTAAACCATCCCGTCGGCTTCTCATGCAATGGAAACGTTGTTCGCTGTTCCAGTAAATAGGACGAACCTTGGATACGAGCTGGTGTGGTGCAGGGAAGCTAGTCCGCTCAGCTCAGAGAAGCTGAGGTAGCGAGTTGAATATAACGTTAGCTGTGCTGTTTGATTAAACAGCTGTGCAGGTTGGGGAGCGCATGAATTTACAACATCTGATTAGACTTGGGCCGGACTACGTGTGCATCAGAGCCGTGTAGATAGAAGAGTGCCGACATCTCCATTCTCTCCAATGGACCAGTTTTTTACTCTCAAGAGTTCCAGGAAGTAAGGTCCTGGATTAAGCAGCACTGTCGAGCAAAATAGACAGTTTGTGTTGTACTCTGAAAGGGTTTTTCCCCCTCCTTGAATCAAATTGTACATTATCAGCTTTCTTTTAGCATGCAAAAAGTAGCGCGAGACCCATTCCTGGCTGTTCATTGGCTAATGAGTCTCGCATTTTGGTCCTCCGCTGACGCCACTCTCTCTCTAGAGGACACTAGTGTGCATTATACGGTTTTAATGCACACCTGCCGGCCAATCAGAGACGAGTATTCACCCAGGTACTGCAGGTGAACTCAGAACTGCTTCAATATCAATTACCATTTTAAATCAAAACGTGTTTTGCTTGTTTTATGTGTTGATATAGTTGCCCAGAGCTGTCCAGAAATCGTTCTACTCGAACTCCACATCCATTTTCACCGAGTGCTGCGGCTTGTTTGTGATTTAAACAGCGCACTGGCAGACATTTTGACTCCGCCCTCCTTGGAGAAACATTGATACTTTAAGTCGCCACGGTCAACATTGTTTCAAGTGCTGCTGAGGCCCACATGCTTCACTAATGTTTCACTAAACGCTGCCAAGCCGCTCTGGCAATTTGGTTGATAATTGACACTAATCCTCTCCGTGCTGCTTCGTTATTCCAATTCTTTACAATATGACAATACATGACAGCAATAATGAGCAACAGTAATGATGGATTCCAATATTATATATTTTTTTTTATATATTTCTTATCCCATTTTTATCCCCCATTAGTGCACATTTTCATTTATCCTGGTTGCTGCTCCACCCTCTGTCGATCTGGGGAGAGCCCAAACTGGCTCCATGCTTCCTCCGAGACATGGGCAGTTAGCCAGCAGCTTCTTTTCACCTGACAGGGGAAGCTTCACCGATACTATCCAATACTATTTTTTATTTTATATCATCATCATCATCATCATCATCATCATCATCATTTGATATCTAAAAATGTGGATACAGAAAGAGTGAACCAGGCACGTCGGCTGGCTTCCTGTTTGTACCGTGGAGATGGTCAAGGTCAGTCACCTTCTGTCCATCCTGCAAGACACACCTCATCCTCCCGGTGTTCCAACGCCTCCTCTCACTTCCCGGACGGCCGGGCACACGCTCCCAGATACATACTAAAAAAAGCCTTTCATTTACTTTTCATAATAATAATAATAATAATAATAATAATAATAATAATAAAGGTAATAATAATAATAATAATAATAATAATAATACCAAGAACTGGATTAAGAAACACCTGCCATATTTTGTGTCCCACTAACAAATGTTGATTCAAGGCTGTCTGGTTGATTTGTGCCCAGGCAGGCTGACACACACGCACACGCACACGCACACGCACACACACACACACACACACACACACACACACACACACACACACACACACACACACACACACACACACACACACACACACACACACACACGCACGCACACACACACACACACACACACACACACACATGGTATCAGGGCCTATGCAATCAATCAAAAACCACTGATGTAATGAGCCTCTCCCAAAACTCCCTCATGATTGATTACTTGATTGTTTTTATTCATTGTGTCATGCACTTTTTTTTATGGGCTTACAAGACAACAAAATACACACTACACACTACAACATAAGCCAGCGCTATAGTGGTACAACTAAATCACAGCATATTCCTGAAACAGCAAAACATCACTTTCTAAACAAAACGTTCTGCCTTTGCTCCCAGGCCTGGCAAATAAAATGAGCTATGAAGAAGGTTGCTTTCTTAAAACACAACTCAAGTTTCTCATAATCATCCAACTAAAAAAAAAAGTCAATGTAAATAGAGGACATTTTACATTATGGTCTGACAGGGACAAGGAACAGAACAGAAGACATAATATCAAAAGATCATCACATGGAATATCCTAAAAATATGTGTGATTTGGTTAAAGAGATATTTCTGAGATATAGTAGTTTTGGGGAATTTGACTTTTTACCCACTTTCCCACAGTCAGAAACAAATAAATGCCTTCACACCTTTTTTGGTCTAGTCTGAAGAAACAAACAAACAAACAGCAATATCAGGCTGTCTTGGCTCAATTGTTGAGTGTTTATGGGATCAAATAACATAATCATGATCTCATAGGCATCCAGGAAGGAATTGAGCGAGGAATCCAAGCTTTGTTTGGGGGGAGGCCCACCATCTCAGACTTTGAAAACCTCTGCCTTAAAATGATCATTTCACGTTCTCTGTGTGAAGTCACAATTTGGGCCATATCTTACGCACAGTGCAAGGGCAAGAGCAAGGGCAAGCGTTATCTTTGCTAGTTTCTAGCACTCAAAATCTCCCCTTTTTTCTTATAATTAACACTGGTTCACTGAAACACGTCCTGTGATGTACTGACCCAGTGGGAATTAAAAGATATTTTCAGTGCTAGAAACTAGCAAAGATAACGCTTGCACTGGCAGTGGGCGTAAGATATGGCCCAATATGTTTTTATTTGAGATGACACATAATGTTAGAAATCAATCACTTTTTCACAGACCCAGGACCGCACTGCGTCACACTTGCCCACATTCCAGCTGTTTAGTTTTGCAGACGACTCAGTGAAAGCACAGTCCTTCTGTTTGGACTTTCTACGGGGCTGGATTTTCTTCCAGAACCTGTTTAGAAAAAAAAGGTGTATAGTCAATTGTACTTGGTGGAAGATGAGATGCGCAATGCATTTTCAGGCCAAATCACCGATGACTGACTGGGACTGAAGAATGGATGTCTTACCCTGTGCCCTTCAGAAGTGTGCCATCCACCCATTTCCAGGTCCCCTCCTCATCCTTGTCACTCAAACCAATCCAGGAGGGTCTCTTGTTCAAGGAATTGATGAATTTCTGTTGAATTATTGAAAAGACAAATGACATCAACACACACTTGTGAAGCACTCAAACAAAGTGTGGAATGTGAGACAGATTTAGCCCAAATAAATGGACACTAAAGAGATTTTTACCACTTGGGGAGGGGGGGTGTGTGTGTTTTACCACTTTTCCCTTTACCTGTTCTTCTTGGCTGGTGATGATGACCAGGTCTGCTCCTCTCTGTAGACAGTCCTGCCTGCTGCCATTCCAGCTTTTTTGATCAGCAGAAATGTAGTAAAAACTGGTGTTGAGTGATCTACATCCAGCTTCAGCGTTACAGAAACGCTCTGCAAGAGGAGAGGATCTTAAGAGCAGCAAATAAAAGTACAATATATACGCACACAAATGTACAGTACATGCATGCTCAGGCAAATGCAAAGAGACAGACAGGCAGACAGACAGACAGACAGACAGACAGATAGGCAGGCAGATAGGCAGACAGACAGACAGGCAGACAGACAGGCAGATAGGCAGACAGACAGACAGACAGGCAGACAGACAGGCAGACAGACAGGCAGACAGACAGACAGACAGACAGACAGACAGACAGACAGACAGACAGGCAGACAGACAGACAGGCAGACAGACAGATAGACAGGCAGACAGACAGACAGACAGACAGACAGACAGACAGACAGACAGACAGACAGCCATACTCAACTGAGCTCAAACAAAGTCTTGTTGAGGGTCTGCAGTTTGCTTTTGTCCACAAAGGAGGTGCAGTTCTGTGAATCTAAAACAGTGGTAGAATTGAGGTAGAAACAAACATGCAAAATGGATGGTGAAAGTGAGAATCTCTTGTGTGAAAGAGGAAGTGAATGGCTCACAGTGGACCGCAACACCTATGAGGGCGGCCAATAGGAGAAGACACATCGGCACCAGACACACTGTAGTCACCCTGCAGGGCTTGGTCACCGGCTGGACAACATCAGCTGTAAGAACAAGACAGACCAGGTTATGTTTTAGTTATTTGCTGTATTATAAGTGATTAGATTAGATCCCCCCCGAACATACATTACATGTACTGTGTGTGTGTGTGTGTGTGTGCGTGCGTGCGTGCGTGCGTGCGTGCGTGCATGCGTGCGTGTGTGTAATGGCGTTGTGTTGATGGTACTTGCAGCAACCCATGTTAAGGGCTTGCCCAGGGGTGAATTCGAACCGCCGACCTCCGGCTTCCAAAGCACACACCAACAAGAGAGCTAGCTCCCTTGGCGGAGCTGATTAACGGGCCTTTATACTGGGGGAGTGAGTTTAACAAACTTACTCACTACGACTATGTATGTATGTATGTATGTATGTATGTATGTATGTATGTATGTATATAAAATGAGAAAAGAAATATAGGCAAGAAAATGCCAAACAAGAACAGACAATTATTGAATTGACAGCAAGTATACAGCACATTCTCAATCAATATGAATATTTCATGTCCGAAAAGGAGTAGGAAGAAGTGAATAGAGAGCCAAAGTCGATCTCACTTCCTGCTTCAGCATGCGTACCAGAGACTTTCATCCAGCATTTATTTTCCCATAGACATTTCGTAAAATGCGTATAAAAATAGTTTTACTTAGTCAAACCAAACGATTCAGCTATATTTCACTTCAACCAAAACTTTTTTTTATAAATAATTTTTATAGAGTTTGGTTTGACTAAGTAAAACAATTTTTTATAAGCATTTTACGAAATGTAAAATAAATGGTGTGTGTGTGTGTGTGTGTGTGTGTGTGTGTGTGTGTGTGTGTGTGTGTGTGTGTGTGTGTGTGTGTGTTACTCACCTAGCTCCTGAGGTGGTGTGTTCTCCGTATTTCCGTCACGACCCCCATAGTTGTCTGCACTTTCATAGATGTCACAGTCCACTGTCCTCTCCTCCACCATGGAGGAGGCCCTCTCCTCCCTCTTTCCTCGACACTCCTCTGTTTCCAGTGGATCTTCGTAGATGTGAATGTCAGACATCTCCATCTTCTGTCTCAATCATCAGCTACTTTTAGATCTGGACTTGTTTTCAGTTTGCTGCTCTTTTCTGCATAGTAAACTACACAGTAGCCTAAGTCATTTTTTGTGATCTAATCCAAAGAAAGACTTGTTTCCTAGCTCCATTCAGTATCATGCGACTCTACGGATGCTACCGGGTATATAGAGTATAAGAGTTTCTCCTCACTTCCTCCTTACTTTGAGAAGTAGGGTAAAGTTGAGATAGGCTGTCAATACCAGCCGCGACGGCTGCTGTTGTTTTCACCGTGCGTGTGTGTGTGTGCGTGTGCGTGCGTGTGTGCGTGTGCGTGCGTGTGCGTGTGCGTGTTTGTGTGTGTGTGTGTGCTTGGGTGTGTGTGTGTGTGTGTGTGTGTGTGTGTGTGTGTGTGTGTGGGTGTGTGTGTGTGTGTGTCGTCATGGCAAAATGTGAGACACCTATTGTAGCGGGAACTACCACAGAAGTGGTTTTGCCCAATATTGACCACCCCTTCCCCCCCCCCCCCCCCCCACACACACACATGCACACACACACATACCCCCCCCCCCCCCCAAAAAAAAAGAAGCTATATGTATTTCTCTGCGGAAAAACCCGTTGTGCTTTTCAATGGTCTTTTTCCAAGTAAATCCATAGCCAGAACTAATGTGGCGGAACCAAAGTTACTTCCGCATTGACTGAGGTGTATGCGCTGTGTGCCGTCATCAGTACTTCCTGGTATGCATTTACTTGGAAATTGACCGTTTCCCGTAACTTTGGATTATGATTTCATGGCGTCACAACATGTACATATGAGTGTTTTAGGCACTGTTGGAATGTGTAATTTTTGGTAACTGTACGGCGGTAGGCTGGTGTAGCGTTTATTTACTACCATTGTAGTTGTTAGCACTAGCAGGAGCAGCACAGGGCTACTTTCTACTGCACGCACAGGGAAGAGAAAGGCCTCTCTCTTCTCCTCTTACTATCGGGAATATGACAAATAGGCAAATCTCCCAAAATGTTGGCGTGCTCCTTTTAAAGGCAGTTAGGACAAATTAGATGCACCTCTGTTCTGTCCACGTCAGGCTGGACGGGAGGATAAAGTGAAGGGAGAAGTTAGACTTTAACTTTCTCAAACTGCTCTCTGACCACTGGACCAGGTCTGTGGAAGCCTTTCACCTGCTACCTGACTCACCTCACTCCAAAGTCACGTCCCCCGGCCAGAGGTGTTATCAACTGACTCTACAAAAGCCACTCTGTCCGCTGAGATGGAGATGTGACTGAGATGAGAATGAACTACTACCCAACGCTATCTGATGACAAACTGACAAACTGCTTACAGCGAAAGCAAATGAGAGGCTCTCAGTGTGTTTTGCAGTATGTGTCTGGGAGCGTCCGGGAAGTGCGAGGTGGTGTTGGAACACCAGGAGGATGAGGTGTGTGTGCAGGATGAGAAGTGCGAGGTGGTGTTGGAACACCAGGAGGATGAGGTGTGTGTGCAGGATGAGAAGTGCGAGGTGGTGTTGGAACACCAGGAGGATGAGGTGTGTGTGCAGGATGAGAAGTGCGAGGTGGTGTTGGAACACCAGGAGGATGAGGTGTGTGTGCAGGATGAGAAGTGCGAGGTGGTGTTGGAACACCAGGAGGATGAGGTGTGTGTGCAGGATGAGAAGTGCGAGGTGGTGTTGGAACACGAGGAGGATGAGGTGTGTGTGCAGGATGAGAAGTGCGAGGTGGTGTTGGAACACCAGGAGGATGAGGTGTGTGTGCAGGATGAGAAGTGCGAGGTGGTGTTGGAACACCAGGAGGATGAGGTGTGTGTGCAGGATGAGAAGTGCGAGGTGGTGTTGGAACACCAGGAGGATGAGGTGTGTGTGCAGGATGGACAGGAGGCCACTGACCCTGACCACCATCTCACCACGGTCCAAAGGCTCTTTCACACATAGTTAAATGTAAATTACTGGGATAACCTTTCAGGCACCGCAGCGATTTTCACTATTCACACATGCACCACTACGTTCAGGAACATTTCTGTCTCACGCCTTTTCTCAAATGCAATGGCAATTAGAGGTGTCAAAAATGTATCGTTTAATCGATGCATCGAAATGCGGACGTGTGAATCGAATTGAATCAAATCGTTGACAGATGAATCGTTGAATCTTTATGTTTAAATTTATGTTGACATTCAGATTTTAGAGCACTTTCTAAGTAAAAAAAGGGACTTGATATTTATCTGACTGCTTGTATTAATTGATGAAAAAGTAGCCATGTGCAGTAATAATATAGAAAATTGAGGATGTGATACTTGGAGCTGCGATACTTTGAGCTGTATCGAGGTGCATCGTGATGCATCGTGGAATCGAAACAAATCGAATCGTTGACAGATGAATCGTAATCGAATCGTGAGGCCAGTGAAGATTCACAGCCCTAATGGCAATGCTGGGATAGTTGGGGCACGGGGGGCTTCATTCACACCACAGCCGTGCAGGGATTTCCCCTGAAATGTTACTTGGTCTTGAGGTGGGGAAATTGGTGGTACAGAATTTCCCTGGATATCGATCCCTGCTCCCATTCACACGTGACGTGAGCCCATGCTGGAAATGTCCCTTGACTTTTCAGTGATAGGCTGCATGTGTGAAAGAGGTCAGTCAGGTACTGTTGCTGGTCTACTCAGACAAGCCTGTTGTGGATCTCCTATAGGAGGTCACCAGCCCCAAAGACTGCCTCTTCTCCTTTTTGGTCTCGGGTCTCAGACAGGCGGTGTTTGGCTGCTGCCTGATTTTTCCCACCAGGAGGCGCACTTGCTCACATGGCAAGTAGTATCCCAGATGCCATACCTGCCTTTGTAGGAAGTCTGCCAAGTAGCCCTGGGTTAAATCCAGTGTTGATGATAATTGAGTACCGTAAATTCCGGACTATAAGCCGCGGCTTTTCCCCCGTTTTTTGGCCCTGCGGCTTATATAACGGTGCGGCTTATCTATGGATTTTTTCAGAAAAAAAAAAAAAAAATACAAATAAAATCTCTCTTTTTTAGCACTCTTTCTAACTATAAATCCACTTCTGTTTTAATTTCCTCTCTTGCCCTCTTTTCACCACACCGCGGACACTGTGTGCACTGTAAAAATAAACAAAGGTGGTGTTGTGTTATGTTGTTTTGTTGAAATGTTACGGTAATACGGTAAATGGGAGCTTCCTCAAACAGCCAACAATCCCCTCTGTGCGTGAACCCTTACATATGGTAATTACGGTAAGCAAACGGCCACTCGGTGACCTCCAAAATCGATGGATTTTACAGGTTACACAGCTTCATCAGCACATTTTATGTGCATTGCTTTGCTGCTTGTTTTTTCGATTATTTTTTTGTAAAGCACCTTGAATTGCCTTTGTGTATGAAAGACTTGACATCATTGGCGGAAATCAACCGGTTACTCCTACCGGTTCAAAGTTCATCAGCAGCCCGGAATCACAACAAGACGAGCAGTCTCTCACTTACCATGGGGAAGGTACGCAGAAATTCACACGACGCAGCTTTCAAGTTGAAAGCAGTCAATCTCGCATTAAAAGAGGGAAACAGAGCAGCAGCGCGTACCCTGAGCATCAATGAGTCAATGGTGAGGCGTTGGAAGGCGCAGCAGGAGGAACTGTCTCAGTGCAAGAAGACCAAAAAGTCCTTCAGAGGTCATAAAAGCAGATGGCCCGAACTTGAAGATTTCCTTGAAGATTGGGTGTTGACCCAGAGAGCAGACGGCCGAGGAGTTTCCACGGTGCAGATCCGACTGAAGGCCAAAACAGTCGCCACCGAAATGAAAATTGAACATTTCAGAGGTGGGCCATCTTGGTGCTTCCGATTCATGAGACGAAAGGGACTGTCCGTCAGGGCGAGGACGACTGTGTGCCAGCAACTCCCTCCCGACTACCAGGAGAAAATCACAAACTTCGGCGAATTCACACAAAGGAAGATCAAGGAATATTCCATCGAACCGGAGCAGATCATAAATATGGATGAAGTGCCTTTGACGTTCGACCTGCCACTCACTCGGACTGTTAACAAGAAAGGTGAATCGTCGATCACATTGAGAACCACTGGGCACGAGAGAACGAATTTCACTTGTGTTCTGGCCTGCACAGCATCTGGAGTAAAGCTGCCGCCAATGGTGATTTTTAAGCGGATTACGATGCCGAAAGAGAAAATTCCCAGTGGGATATGCCTCAGAGTCAACAAGAAAGGGTGGATGATGGAAAGTGTCATGAAGGAGTGGCTGGCTGAGTGCTACGTCAAGCGCCCTGGAGGATTCTTTCGGCAAAAAAAAGCTCTGCTCGTTCTCGACAGCATGAGGGCTCATATAACAGATTCCGTGAAAGCAGCCATCAAGACCACAAACTCCATTCCAGCTGTGATTCCTGGGGGCACAACGAAGCATCTGCAGCCACTTGACATCAGTGTCAATCGTGCGTTCAAAGTGGCACTACGCGTTGAGTGGGAGGCGTGGATGACGAGCGGCGATAAATCATTCACCAAAACTGGTCGCATGCGAAAAGCAACTTTCGCTCAAGTTTGCCAGTGGGTCCTGACAGCGTGGAGGAGTGTGAAAACATCCACGATCACCAACGGGTTCCGAAAGGCTGGACTGCTGCGTGATGATGACGCCGGCACAGCTGGGCGCCTTCAGAGGCTGTTCGATTCCGACACCGACAGTGACGAAGAGGAGTTCCTTGGTTTTGAGAGTGACAACGAAGGAGAGAGGAGAGTGGTTGACGAAGCCACCCTGAACCTGTTCGTTTCCGACACTGAAGTTGAGGACTTTGCTGGTTTCAGTACGGAGGAAGAAGAGGAAGACGAGGATTAGTGACTTGACTTTGACTCTGTTTACAGCCGTTTGCTGCACCTTCACCTAAAAGATGAAGACAAGGATTACGGTACCTGGTTTGATTGTTGACAGCACCTTATCCTTTTGAGGATTGTTATATTATTGTTTTCCAGTTAATTTGTTTACTGCACCTTACCTTAACCTTTTGAGAATTGTTTTATTGTTTACAGCACATTATCCTTTTGAGGATTGTTTTATTGTTTACAGCACATTATCCTTTTGAGGATTGTTTTATTATTATTATTATTGTTTTATTTTTTATATTTATTTTGTTGAAATGTTAATAAATGGGAGCTTCTTATAGTAGCCTACCGTAATGCTGATTTTGTTGAAATGTTAATAAATGGGAGCTTCTTATAGTAGCCTACCGTAATGCTGATTTTGTTGAAATGTTAATAAATGGGAGCTTCCCCAAACAGCCATCTCTTTCCCGACATTCCTCTCTGTGCACGAACCCTTACATATGGTAATTAAACATCAAAACACCCGCGGCTTATAGTCCGGTGCGGCTTATATATGTAAAAAACAGTAAATTTTGCTGCTGCGGCTTATATACCGGTGCGCCTTATAGTCCGGAATTTACGGTAGTGGTAAACCAGTTCATTAGCCACATTGTGCTATCAGGAACATGGTGGCTCTACAGTCACTCAGAGACACTTATATTATGCTATAGAGCTGCAACAATTAATTAGTTGTCAACCTTTAAATTAATCGCCAACTTTTTTGATAATCGATTAATCCGTCGAATCGTTTTTAAGAAGAAAAGTTAATTTTCTGATTCCAGCTTCTTAAATGTGAAATGTGGTTTCTTTAATCCTGGGCACTACACTGAATATCTTTGGGTTATGTGCAAGACGAGACATTGAGGAAGTCATCATTGGGCTTTGGGAAACACTGACACACATTTTTCAAAAGTTTCTGACATTTTCTAGACCAAACAACTAAGCGATGAATCCAGAAGATAATCAACAGATGAATCGTCAATGAAAATAATCGTTAGTTACAGCCCTATTATGCTATAGTCTCGCTGGCCAGCCTCCTCTCCCTTCAGCCTCCTCTCCCTTCAGCCTCCTCTCCCTTCAGCCTCCTCTCCCTTCAGCCTCCTCTCCCTTCAGCCTCTTCTCCCTTCCGTCCGAGGAGTCTGCCGCCGCAGGTCTCCATAGTGGTATTTTTGCGATGGGCGGCGCTTAGCGGCAGTGCCCTTGGAAAATAGTTTCCAACAATCCAATTTGCCGTTTTCAGCGTGTAGCAACGAGCTAGCGTGTAGATTTCTGCCGTTAGCTCGCTAGCTAGTTAGCGTTGTTGTTTTCACTGAGGCGGCAGGGCACTATTTACAGCGACACACAGGGAGGAGGGAGCGGAAGCCGCTCTGATTGACATGCTCGGAGCCAATGACAGAGCTTGTAATGAGCCGGGGGGCGGACATCCGGCTGCCACCGAAACAGTCGCTCGAATGGGAGAGCAGAGTTGAGCAGGGGAGGGCTTATCCCAGTTATGGAGACCTGGAGGCTGGCCAGCGAGACTAATTATGCTACGACTCGTTTCCAGCATCACCTTCAGCGGAGGACTTTCAGGTGATGTAACACGCCCTCTGGCAGGCATCATGGAAGCCAGAGGGCGTGTTACATCCTCTGGCACCTCTTCAGCTCTTGGGCAGCAATAGCTGTGAACAGCTGATTATGCTTCTGCTCGCTCGTCTCAATAGAATTGAATGGACATAGTTAATTTCTCTGCTGTGTTTGATCATTCATTTGCTGCTACATCAAATCGCTTTCAGACACTGTAGAAGGAATCTCCTGCGCTTCAACCCCTCCACAGAGGGAGGTCGGTGCTCTCAGAACAGGACAAAACAATGTAAACAGGTCAATGGGCCACTTCCAAAAGGACTAACCCAATGAGTGAGCTGGAGCACACGAAGTCACTTAAATAAATTTAATAAAGGTACAAAACTGACGTTTCGACGCGCACTGCGTCTTCTTCAGAGTCTTTTTTTGACTCTGAAGAAGACGCAGTGCGCGTCGAAATGTCAGTTTTGTACCTTTATTAAATTTATTTAAGTGACTTTGTGTGCCCCAGCTCACTCATTGGGTTAGTCCTTTTGGAAGTGGCCCATTGACCTGTTTACATCGCTTTCAGACACGTTGAGGTATCTGGTTGTTATATTTAGGTGTTTAGGTAAAGATATTTAATTGGGAGAGCGCCCATGATCAGTGTTTCCCCTAGAAAAAATGTCAGGCCTGGAGGGATTTCGAAACGTACCTCGCTGGCGACGCTAAACTTTGAGCTAACCTGTCCGCATCTATGTTCGCAATGGCATCCCCAAGTATCATCATACTATTATGGGATGCGATGCGAACAGTTGTATTATGGGATGTGCATTTCCCAGGCAACGACACACATTGACATGTTTTGGAACAGCGGCGCACGCTGGCACAATGCACAATGCTCCTAAAAACAAAATGCTTATTGTTTTGAATGATTTAGCATCTTATATTACTGTCAACACTGTCAACACCAGTATTGCTGTATTGTAATAATATGCCATAAAGGTTTATTGAAATTTTGGGGAGAGCAGAAAAAAAATCTAACAATTTTTTGTTTTGTTTTTGCAATTCTTTTTCTGGCCTGGCGGGGGCGCCGCCTGTAAATTGTAGGGGAAACGCTGCCCATGATCACCCCTGGGCCAATGAAGTGAAATCCCTTCTTGAATCAAACGATCTATCATTCATCTTTCATAACCGGTTACTTTGTGACACCCGAGAATCTATGAGAAACATGTTTATTTTGTCTAAAGATAATTGGGCTGTGGACCTGTGGCATAAACCAAAACTAAGGACCTATCGGCTCATAAAGGACAGCTACTGTGTTGAACCCTATGTGGAATTTGATTTGAACAGACAAAAAAGATCTCTGTGTGCTCAGCTACGATCGGGAACACTTCCCTTAGCACTAGAAACTAGATTTAAGGCTACCCCTGAAGAAGAAAGACTATGCTTAGTTTGTGAGCTACACGAAATTGAAAATGAGGTTAATTTCTTGTTTTACTGCTCTGCGTATCATGACGCAAGGGATGTACTCTTTAGCAAAATGTCATCTATCTATGTTGGCTTCTTTAAGCTGGATGACTATGAGAAACTTGAGCTATGTTTCAGCAAGGGAATCTTCCTCATTGCAAATGTTATCTGTCAAGCATGTGGAGCAAAGACAGAACCTTCTATTTAGAAATTGATGTATGGGGGTACGGTGGTGCAGTGGTAAGCGCTGTCGCCTCACAGCTCGAAGGTCCTGGGTTCGATTCCCACCTGGGACGCTGTGAACGCTGAAGGAATGCGTGCCCGTCCGCATGTCCTCGAGTGCCCACCGCCCGGGTGGGGTCGTCAAAAGGGCCTTTCTGTGTGGAGTTTGCATGTTCTCCCCGTGCCTCCCGGGGGTTTCCTTCATATAGGAACCCCCTTCACCAAAACATGCAATATCCTGGTTGCTGATGTGGTGCCTCCTCTGGTCGTTCGGGGCACCTGTTCGGAGGGAGGGGAACTCGTTGGAATAGCGTGATCCTCCCACGTGCTATGTCCTACCGGTGAAGCTTCCCTGTCAGGTGAAAAGAAGCGGCTGGCTAACTGCCCATGTCTCGGAGGAAGCATGGAGCCAGTTTTCGGCTCTCCCCAGATCGGCAGAGGGTGGAGCAGCAACCAGGATAAATAAATTAAAATTAGCACTAATGGGGGATAAAAATGGGATAAGAAATCGGGAAAGAAAAAAAAAAAAAAGAGAGAAATTGATGTATTGGTTTTTATATTGCTGTCCGGCACCATTGCTGTCTTACGACTTGTATTCTAAATGTATCATTGTTGTGTTGTTTATTGTTCTGTTTTATTGTTGTGTCTTGTAAACCCATGGGGGTCGGGCACCTAGAGTGCATGACACGTAAATAAATCACTCAAATCAAAATATTGTTTGAGCTCACCTCGTGGTCTTCAGTGGAGTGGACCTCCATGATGCGCCACCTCAAGGTTTTCTTCTGAAATGCGCCCAAACATCTACCTTGATACAGTAGTTTGTTTAGATTTCTGGAAGTTGTATTGAAATGATTGCCCTCTTAAGCTGTGTTCACACCGAGATATTTATTTTTCTCTGTGTCGCTCGATTCAACCCTTTGGAATCGCTCTGTCGCTGTGTTTAAATCGCTCGTCAACAGGCACAAGAATCGACGGACATCTGGGGGCTATAACGTTACGCAATGTCATGATGTTTGCCCACTACGAGCCACCGTAGTTGTTTACAAGCTAAGCCTATCAGCGTGCTCCTAACGCGAGCTCCATACCGGTAGTACAGACTTCACTTCATGTCAGCTGTCAGCCTGTCAATCAGCTGTCAATGCGGTTTGTTGCCACACAATAAACCAGCGGTTTGTTCCAAGCCGGTGTGATCCTTGACTCACTCTCACACGGCAGCCAATCAGCATTGAACAGCGAGCGACTTTTGCCAGCGTAATTTCGCTCGAGTTGGGATATTTCATCTCGGGCAAGACGAGCGAATGTTCGCCCTATCGCTCTGTCTCTGTCGCTCGGACGCCCAGCGATTTTTCTCCCGGGCGAATATACGCTCAATCCTCGTTTGCATTGACTTTGTATCTGAACTCAATGCCAGCAAAAAACTTTAATAGGTCGGTGTGAACGCACCTTTAGTGAAACTGAAAAAATTAAACCTGCTCTTCTGTAAATGCATCGATCGGAGGACTATAGGACCCATCAAAGGACAAAGCACTACTCACACAGCTCCATCTATCTGCCGCTAAAGCCTGACAGTCACATGAGTGTGGTTACGCTCAGAGAACGCTCCGTGACCTTTGACCCCTACATGTCACATGTCTCAGTCAGAGCACAATGAAACAAACAAGATTAGTCGGGTTTCCATCCACCTGTTTTGATGCGAAATTTCAATTTGCGCATAAAAAAACTGAGTGGAAACGCTGCCTAATTCGCAAAAACCTCCAAATATCGCAAAAAAAAAAATCACGCTTGAGGGAGGGGGAAAAGTCTGGTGTATCGATAAAAGGAAAATGCGAAACGTGCGGTGGAAACAGTTTAAGCGATATTCCGTTGTCATTCAAAAACAACACAGTTTACCTTGATCACTGCAAAACATGACATGTCGTGTAGCCTACACAATAGGGCTACACACGGTAAATCATGGTACACGCAGCACAATACCCGCCGTGGTAAACAGAAGAAGACTGGGATATTAACTTTAAGGTGACTCACTTCTAGACTTGAATGAAATTGTATTCACTTACTATCTGCTCCGTGGATTATAACGTTATGGTTGCCGAGTTGCACCTGGTAATCCAGAAATGGCGTTATGGTACCTTACTTGTAGATCATCAAGAAACTTTAAATGAATAACATTAGATGTGTTTAACAGAGCTGTATATCGGGTCTAGCAGCTGATCAGCAGTTCAGACAGCCTCAAACACGAGGTGATTGACAGCTCTATAATTCGAAAAATAGCAGTGGATGGAAACGCGCATTGTTTCGCATTTTATTTTGCCGACTTTCTGAAAATTTTATTAAAAGTTGCGATACATTTGGATGGAAACCCAGCTATTGTTTATGTTTTATGGGTCTCTCTCACAGGTCCTCAAATCAGGGCAGCACCAAGACTGGAATAGCCTTCCACAAGGATCAGTTAAAATCAGTTGAAAAATAAAAAAAACACGTCTTAAAGCCTATTTTTTTATTCCTTGGCTTTCTCACTGACATTCTTTTCTGCTCGATTAATTTGTGCTTTTACCCATCCACTTATTTCCCTGTTCTGCCTCCTTTCCCCCTTGTTCTGCGTGAAGCACACACCGGCTTTGTATTTTGTAAAGTGCTATATAAGATAAAGTTGAGTTGACCCGACCTGACTGCTCATCGTTGCCTTCTGCCTATCCACATCTCAGTGTCTCCATGACGTAGGCGAGTTCGCACCACGCAGACAAGGCCATCTTGTGGTTAACTGTCGCTGCCATGGTCGCGGTGCAGAAATAGCCCCAGAATAGACGGATTCCTCCTGGCTTTCCGGGCCCGTAGGTGTGTCCGTCCCAGCCTTGCCTCAGACGTGGTTGATTTTCAGGATAATGCCACTTGGAATGGGATGAGAGAGGTCCTGAGAATAGAAGCCGTGCATACAGAGCGGAAGGTATGCCAGGCACTTGGCAGGGCGGTGACGTTTGGGATTCTACAGATTATTTGTGGATCGTCATACAGCTGCACCTCAGGCAGACAGACGGTGACACTTCGCCACCTAGTTAGACTCCCAGAACAGCAACTCTTGTCAAAACATCCACCTGCATGAGGGCATGTAAGCACACAGGTGCACAGGTATCCACAATATTTATTTTTTTCCATGCAACTTTACTCAGTAAAGGCTGGCTTTACACGGTGAAACTTTCACACAACTAGTTGCAGGTTGCAAATTGGATGAAACATAATTTCCATGCAACTTGACAGTTACATGAAGCAATTCACACGGTAGTTTATTTCACTAAGCTATAGCTAGAACAGACAACGAACATTAGCAAATTGTTCAAACAACCGTCATGTTAACGCTAACTAGCTAGCGGTAGCCACCAGCTCACTGCCATTTAAACAAACTTTGCTTAGCTCATGTTTGTTTGTTGACATGACTCAGCTGTTTGACAAAATGAAAAACTTTAGCATTACCAAACTTGCATGAAGTCTATGAAGATCATTCTGAAGTAGTCAAGATCATTTCTGTTTTATTTTCTTTATTTTGGTGATAAGCTGTCGTCGGAAAGAATCAATCAATTAAAATCGATTGAAATGATACCGCATCAACGGTAGTTTGCCTAGCTCGCGTTCGTTTGTTGACATGGCTCAGCTGTTTTGACATCATCATCTGACACGTTCCCAGCGTTTTGATTGGCTGTGGCACGAAACTAGTTTCACAAAGATGAGAGTTTTGCAACCGTTGTGGCTGAGTTCATTCAGACAAGTTTCAATTGTGTTGCGCGGAGGACTTTACACCATGCAAATCAGTTTGCAACTTAGTTCACTTCAGTTTCAACCAACTAAAGTTGCGTGAAAGTTTCCCCGTGTAAAGCCAGAAACTGAAATGTAAGCAACACTCCTATGGTCTGAGTTAGTTCTTGCCACATAACTTCCCAATGCAATAATATCGACTTTTATGCCATACACGTGCATTTAATGACAAATGTACCATACATGTTCTGGAATAAACATTACAGACACACATTAAGTATGGTGGAAATACACAGATCTGCATAGGCTCTCATTGACGATGGCATAATGATCACAAGACAGATGAATTCAGTTATTTACGTTATGGATGAATGGATGTCAGGTTGATGGATACTGTGTTTCTTATTAGGAGGTTTAGGAATGTTTTAGTAAAACCTTCATCCATCTGACTTCCCTTGTTGCTTTCGGCATAGTGACACACAGGCATGACAGTAAAGACAACAATGAAGCGATTGAAGTTTAATACAAACTCTCCATTGGGTATTGCCAAAAAACCTCTTCGCAGAACCCTGTGAAGTGTTCCACTCTTGGTGACTCTTGGTGACTTCTGGGTGCCGCTCGCTCCACATGATTATTTCCTGCCTCTGCCTTAGCTTCAGCTCTCCAGAAAAATAAATAAATAAAAATAAATGTTGTATATGTGTGTGTGTGAGCCCTGAAGCCCCGCCCCACTGTGATGTGATTTGACGGTGTTTATATGAAACAGACAGAGCTGAGTGGCTCGCTGTTCGCTTGTTTAGTCAAAGTTGATGACCATAGAGAGGCAAAGTGACCGCCTACTTCCTGCTTCAGCACTGTACCAGAGATTTTCATCCGCCATTTATTTTCCCATGGACCTTTCGTAAAATGCTTATAAAAATAGTTTTACTTCGTCAAACCAAATGGGTCAGCTATATTTAGAATCGGGAGAGACCATAGAACATTTCACTCTGACCAAAACTTAAAAAAACAACATCGAAAAAATATTTTCTTTAAATCCGCAGTTTTTTACGTTTTGGTCCGAGTGAAATGTTATGTGGTCTCTCCTGTTTCTAAATATATCTGAACCGTTTGGTTTGACCAAGTATTTTACGAGATGTCTATGGGAAAATAAATGGTGGATGAAAATCTCTGGTACAGTGCTGAAGCAGGAAGTGACGTTTCACTTTGGCTCTCTATATTGAACGTGTTGTGGGTCGAAAATTGCACCAAATCTGACACTGCACTTCCTTGGGTCCCCAGCAACACACGTACCACCAACCACCTGTGTTTTGTGTGTGTGTGTGTGTGTGTGTGTGTGTGTGTGTGTGTGTGTGTGTGTGTGTGTGTGTGTGTGTGTGTGTGTGTGTGTGTGTGTGTGTGTGTGTGTGTGTGTGTGCTAACCCTCTAGCCACCACCTCATTCTCTCTGACTCTCTGTGCAACACATTGAGAGGGTGATGTTGTCGCCACGTCCTCATAACCCGGAGATTTATAGCTAAAGTCAACAAGGCTGGTTTGGCACCCCTCCCCCACCCCACTGACTCCTCCCCAACCCCACTGACTCCTCCCCCACCCCACTGACTCCCATAGAACTACTCCAGCCATTCCCAAACCACGCGGCCCAATTTGAAATGTGAAAATCTTCCGTGGCCCACCCAACCCTTTAATCAGAACTCCAATCAACACATGAGACTCAGTGTTTCCCCCTAGAAAATCTTTCAGGCCTGGAGGGATTTCGAAACGTACCCCCGACCGCAACGGTGGGGGCCGTCACTGGCGATGCTAAACTTTTAGCTAACCTGTTCACATCTATGTTCGCAATGGCATCCCAAGTATCATCATACTATTATGGGATGCGATGCGAACAGTTGTATTATGGGATGTGTGTTTCCCAGGCAACGACACACATTGACACGTTTTGGAACAGCGCTGCACGCTGGCACAATGCTCGTAAAAGCAAAATGCTTATTGTTTTGAATGATTTGGCACCTTCTATTACTGTCAACACCAGTATTGTTGTATTGTAATAATATGCCATAAAGGTTTATTGAAATTTTGGGGAAAAAATAAAAACAAAAAACAAATTTATTTTCTGGCCTGGCGGGGGCGCCGTTGGCCTGGCGGGCCCGCCAGGCCTGTAGAATGGTAGGGGAAACACTGAGACTAATATGAAGTATTTCCCTATATGTTTTGTATATCTTATCTGTAAAGGGGAGACTCATGGGTACCCATAGAACCCATTTTCCCATTCAGATACCTTGACATGGGGACGTCAAGGGACCCTTTTGAAATAGTTTTTCCCTCGCCAAGATTTAGCCTAACTTTGATGTGTTATTTAGCCCCCTTCCCCCAGCTAGCATGGTACCAAGTTCTTACGTCTTCTAGTTTCATATGTCACTCTGGCTTTAAAACTGAGCCCGCAATACAGCCATTTCAATCAATCAATGAACTTTTATTAACAGACACATAGTCCATAGAAAAAACATACAAACACATATAACAATTAAAACATAATAACAATTCAAAGATAGCACTCAGAAGCACAGTAAGAGAAATAGACCATTTGATTTGAGCCATGCATTTGAAGTCATAGGCTCTCAATGGGTTCCTGTGGCCTTTACATGTTTCTTTCCATGTCTTTCTGTCCTTCCATGCAGAGTTGATAGAAACCAAGACGGCCAGGCCGTTCTCCTTCTCCTTCAACACCAGTGACTACCGCATCCTCCACATGGACCAGGACCAGGGCCGGCTGTACCTGGGCACCCGCGAGTACCTGGTGGCTCTGGACATGCACAACATCAACAAAGAGCCGCTCATAGTGAGTATTACAACCTGACATTACACTCGCCTCAAAGCAGGTTGGACCAATTATTGCAAGTACAGTTGTATAGAGACACTGCGGAGCGCGTCATCATTCAGAAACCACGCCCAAAATGGGGGGAAACTAAACAAACACTCGCCCCATCCCCCAATCCTGTCGTTCTCCTATGTCACGTGCATGGTCGGGAGTTGCGCACAAAGATCATATATATGGAAGATAAACACTCCAACTTACTTCTTTGACAGCTAGATTCACATTTTTCTTCTCGCCAATTCTCAGTGGCTTCCTTGTTTTGCTCGGGAGTACAAAAACAACATTAATTGGAAAATGACGCTGGTGTATGGGAGTGAATGGAGCGCTTTCCCCCGTGATGGGCGTGGCCTATTTCATGCAGTGTCTCTATTGGCAGAACGGCTCTGCATATGTATCGGAGGATGCATGTGTGTGTCTACGGCTCTCCCCAGATCGGCAGAGGGGGCAGCGACCGGGGCAGCAGGGGGAATTGGCCAAGTACAGTACAGTTGGGGGGAAAATGGGGGGTAAATCAGAAAAAAAAAAGATAAAAAAGAAAACCCATAGCATAAAACCAGACAATAAATTATAATATTATAATGTATTATTATAATTATTATATTATAAGAATGATCATTACTAGACCCCTCACTTTGCAGCTATCCCAACCCTTTCTTTTCACTATTACACCTTCCAAAACAAATGAAATACTGTCTACAACAGGTTGGTGAGCATCGTTGAGGCTGCTTGAACTTAGTTGGGTACAAATGAAAAAGTGTATTTTGTCCTTGTCTATATCAGATCCACTGGCCAGCTACTGCCCAGAGGAAAGGAGAGTGCCAAATGACTGGAAAGGGAGGGAAGGTCAGTTGAACCCTTCTGTCAAAGCTCTCTGTTAAACACTAAAGTCTATTCTGTGCCAGTAGTGTACTGTAGTAGATTCTGTCTTCTGTGCCTGTACTGTAGACTGTAGTATAGTCTGTCTTCTGTGCCAGTACTGTAGACTGTAGTATAGTCTGTCTTCTGTGCCAGTACTGTAGACTGTAGGGTATTCTGTCTTCTGTGCCAGTACTGTAGACTGTAGTCTATTCTGTGCCAGTACTGTAGACTGTAGTATATTCTTTGCCAGTACTGTAGACTGTAGTATATTCTGTCTTCTGTGCCAGTACTGTAGACTGTAGTATATTCTGTCTTCTGTGCCAGTACTGTAGACTGTAGTATATTCTGTCTTCTGTGCCAGTACTGTAGACTGTAGTCTATTCTGTGCCAGTACTGTAGTAGACTGTAGTATATTCTGTCTTCTGTGCCAGTACTGTAGACTGTAGTATATTCTGTCTTCTGTGCCAGTACTGTAGACTGTAGTATATTCTGTCTTCTGTGCCAGTACTGTAGACTGTAGTATATTCTGTCTTCTGTGCCAGTACTGTAGACTGTAGTCTATTCTGTGCCAGTACTGTAGACTGTAGTATATTCTGTCTTCTGTGCCAGTACTGTAGACTGTAGTATATTCTGTGCCAGTACTGTAGTAGACTGTAGTATATTCTGTCTTCTGTGCCAGTACTGTAGACTGTAGTATATTCTGTGCCAGTACTGTAGACTGTAGTGTATTCTGTGCCAGTACTGTAGACTGTAGTGTATTCTGTGCCAGTACTGTAGACTGTAGTGTATTCTGTGCCAGTACTGTAGACTGTAGTGTATTCTGTGCCAGTACTGTAGACTGTAGTGTATTCTGTGCCAGTACTGTAGACTGTAGTGTATTCTGTGCCAGTACTGTAGACTGTAGTGTATTCTGTGCCAGTACTGTAGACTGTAGTATATTCTGTGCCAGTACTGTAGACTGTAGTGTATTCTGTGCCAGTACTGTAGACTGTAGTGTATTCTGTGCCAGTACTGTAGACTGTAGTGTATTGAGTTTCACACCCTTTCCACGCAGGGAGAATGTGCCAACTTTGTGCGTCTGATTGAACCCTGGAACAGGACTCACCTGTACACCTGTGGCACCGGAGCCTACAAACCCATCTGCACCTTCATCAATAGAGGCTGGCGAGCTGAGGTACACGCATGCACGCACGCACACGCACACACGCACGCACGCACGCACGCACGCACGCACACGCACTTATAAATTTGTTATTGATTAAAAAAAAATTACATGATAATTCAAGAAAAAGACAAAAAACAAAAACAATTATATATATATAAATACAACATTTGTTTCATATATATATATATATATATATATATATATATATATATATATATATATATTATATAAAATATATATAAAATAAATAAATAAATAAATATTGGTTTGACTAAGTAAAACATTTTACGAAATGTCTATGGGAAAATAAATGCCGGATGAAAGTCTCTGGTACGCATGCTGAAGCAGGAAGTGACATCGACTTTGGCTCTCTATTCACTTCTTCCTACTCCTTTTCGGATATATATATATATATACACAGTATATATATATATATATATATATATATATATACAACCAGATTCAAACCCACAAATACATTAGCTCACACAGTATATACTTTATGTAAGAAAAAAATTACAAATGCAACCTAGCTATCATGGCGACGCACATGTTTGTATTCCTAACAGAGAATAGCCGGAGCTAGTCGGAGCCTTCTGTGCTCAGTTGAATATGTTTTGAGTGTCTGGCAGCCCTAGTTGGAAAAAGCTGTTAAGCACATATCCACCGATAAGTCTTTTGCTCACTGCGACTTTTCCACTTTTCCACGACAGCTGTATGAAATGGGGCCTTTTGTCTGTGTCCAGGAATATCTGTTCCGCCTGGTGCCAGGTTATGTGGATTCTGGGAAAGGCAAATGTTCTTATGATCCTCGACAAGCCAACGCTGCAGCTCTGATCAGTGAGTGAAACACTTTGTCACTTCCAACGCACAATGCAGTGTGACGGGAGTGACGTCCATCAGGATAGGTACGACATGACTCGGCTTTGTCCCACATTCGTGACACCAAAGATCGGAATGGAAGATTTGGATATTTGGATGGAGAAGGTGCTGTGACAAACGTATTTTGAAAGCTGCGAATTGCTTTTGGAAAGGATTGTTTACTATACAGTTGGGAATAGGAAGTTGACTCGTCTCCAGTAGGCGCTCACTGTTCTTCTCTTTGTTGATGTGACCCAGATGGGAACCTGTACGCCGGCGTCCACGTTGACTTCATGGGAACGGACGCCGCCATCTTCAGGACCCTGGGGGACAGGCCGGCGGTCCGGACCGAGCAGTACGACTCCCGCTGGCTCAATGGTGTGACGCGCGCACGCACGCACACATATACGCACGCACGCACGCACACACACACACACACGCACGCACGCACCCACGCACGCACGCACACACACACACACACACGCACACGCACACACACTCACACTCACACACACACACACACACACACACACACACACCGCTCCTCCTTGTTCTCTCTGTCATTGTATGTTTCTTTATCTTGTATAGAGAGGCAAAGTGACCGCCTACTTCCTGCTTCAGCACTGTACCAGAGATTTTCATCCGCCATTTATTTTCCCATAGACATTTCGTAAAATGCTTATAAAAATAGTTTTACTGGTTCAAACCAAACGGTACAGATATATTTAGAAACAGGAGAGATCGCATAACATTTCACTGGGACCAAAATGTAAAAAGAATGCGGGTTTATCGGTGTTGTTTTTTTAAGTTTTGGTCATTACATTACATTACATTACATCATTTGGCAGACGCTTTTATCCAAAGCGACTTACAATATCACATTTTTGTCAGCAATAGAGCAATCAACTATGCAACACAGTCTATGACAACTACAACTTTTGAAGGAACAGTGGTACAAGTTTAGTTTAGGTTAGTAGGTTTTTTTTTTTTTTTTTTTTTTAAGAGAGAAAGAAGTTAGTTCAAGAAGGGCCCAGATGGAGCCTGAAAAGGTGTGTCTTTAGTCTTTTCCAAAAGATCGGCAGTGATTCGGCCGTCCTGACCGAAGGTGGAAGCTCGTTCCACCATTGAGGTGCCAGGGACGAGAAGAGTCGCGAACGGGATGAGCGACTTTTGAGCCCCCGTAGTGAAGGAGGGGCGAGGCGTCCTGCACTGGTGGAGGAGCGGAGGGAACGGTGAGAGATTTGGAGCCTGACCATAGATTGTAAGTACAGAGGAGCTGTCTGGTGTACTGCCCTGTAGGCCAGTACCAGTGTTTTGAATTGAATGCGTGCCGTGATGGGAAGCCAGTGAAGGTCCCGGAAGAGGGTAGTGACATGAGAGAATTTGGGTTGATTGAATACCAGACGGGCTGCAGCGTTCTGAATGAGCTGAAGTGGTCGGATGGCTGCAGCAGGTCAGAGTGAAATGGTCTATGGTCTCTCCCGATTATAGCGTTTGCTGAACCGTTTTGGTTCGACGAAGTACAATTATTTTATAAGCATTTTACGAAATGTCTATGGGAAAATAAATGGTGGATGAGAATCTCTGGTACAGTGCTGAAGCAGGAAGTGACGCTCCCACTTTGCCTCTCTATGCTCTCTCTCTTCTGTCCAGAGCCGGTGTTTGTGAAGATCCAGAAGATCCCGGACAGTTCGCAGAAGAACGACGACAAGCTGTACTTCTTCTTCCGAGAGAAGAGCCTGGACGCAGCGGGGGGGAGCACTCCCATCGTGTTGACCAGGGTGGGCCGAGTCTGCCTGGTGAGAAGGTCTCACTGAACACTCCATAGAGAATGGAGCTCTGCAAATGACAGCAGTGATGGAGTATCAAGTGAGGAGGACCAAGCTGCAGTGTTGAATAAACCTCTGTGACATTGTTGTCCACCAGAACGATGACGGCGGACAAAGGTCGTTGGTCAACAAATGGACGACCTTCTTGAAGGCTCGCTTGGTGTGCTCAGTGATCGGGAGCGATGGGGTCGAAACACATTTTGATGAACTGAGTAAGTCCCAAACGATGTCTACAAAACTGAAAATTCATTCGACTATTTACATCTCAATTAGGGGGGATCAGATGGCTGTATTTTTACGTAAAAAAAAATGTTTTTTTTTCATTATTATTTTTTTTATCTACAGGGGATGTTTTCATTCAGCCAACACAAGATGAGCGCAATCCAGTCGTCTATGCCGTTTTCTCCACTGCCGGGTAAATAGAAATGTCAGTTCTAAAATATTTTACCCTCTATTACTGTGTCTTTCCTTGTGACAATCAGTCTGAAGCATTCTTCTTTCTGCCGTAGGTCTGTGTTCAAAGGCTCAGCGGTCTGTGTCTACTCCATGGCTGACATTCGAAACGTCTTTAACGGCCCCTTCTCCCACAAGCACGGACACAACTATCAGTGGACGCCCTACACCGGCAGGATCCCGTACCCTCGCCCAGGAACGGTTAGCACACCTACAGTTACAATCTTTGAGTTGTGTTTCACCTGTCGCCGACCAACCACATCTGGTTGTAGTGTGGGTGTAGGTCCATGGAGTAATGTTAGAGCCTACCAGTAGTTGGGCAAGTTACTTTCAAGATGTAATATACGACATATTACTAGTTACTGTCATTTGAAAGTAATAAGTTTCAGGTCCATGGAGTAATGTTAGAGCCTACCAGTAGTTGGGCAAGTTACTTTCAAGATGTAATATACGACATATTACTAGTTACTGTCATTTGAAAGTAATAAGTTACTTTACAAGATTACTGTCTGTGTGGAGTAACTCATTACTTATTATACACTACTTTTGCATTACTTTCACCAAAATAACTGCAGTAGCGGAATGACATCGCCGCCCCGGGACCATCCCGAAAAATAATTGAAACCGTCTTGAAGTCAGTGTAAACCGTCCAAAATGATAAATGTTATCCTTTTCCTTTGTTATTGTCATCTATAGTGATTATTTGCATAAAAACACAATTTGATTAGGAAATGATTGTATGTTTATTTAAACATGTGCTTTGATTTGAAAAGAAATTACTCAATTTGTAACTTGTGTTAGTTGACAGAGTAACTGGTATAATATTTCTGAAATCATATTGGTAATAAGTTATATTACTAAGTTACTGCTAAAAGTAATATATTACATGTAATATGTTACTCTTGTAATGAGTTACCCCCAACACTGGAGGCTACTACAAGTAACAGTGAATAGTCTAAATTTACAGTTAACTTGAATAGACAGTTTGTTTTGGGTCTGTTAGCTACATGTAGCTAAGCAGCCAATAAGTTTATAATAATGACTGCAATCGATATTTATACAGTGATAGAAACTACTGCTCTTGGTTCAAAGAGGTACGTTTCTCCACGAATACAGTGAAACTCCCATAAGAGAAGGGGTCAAACACGGCATAGAATGAAAAAAATCACACAAAAGTCAAGTCTTTTGTAGAAGCACTCCAAGGGACATAAGACCCATAAACCAGGAAGTTCACACGGCCAAAAATCTCATCGACAGTTTAAACTCACCGAGAGAGAGCAGCTCTATAAACCATTAGTTTAAATTTTCCAAGAGAGACCTGCTCTTTCAGCTTCATATCGTTTTATATCAGTTTCCATGACAACGGCGGAAAATACATAAAGTCACTTTTGCTCGATTCAGTTGTGACCTTGGGCACAGAGGACAGACACAAATCCTGGTATAAACGGTCATTCCCACCAGGTTTTTTGGAGATATAAAAGCACAAATTGAGAGGAAACAGATCCAGAAAGGAATACGAGCGGAACGGACAGGGCAGCCCAGGGGAATCTATTTCGATTTGAAAACCAAGTAATTTTACAGCAGCGGAATGTTTCTTCAACAGGTTTGATAGATCATTGAAAGAAATGACGGGGGGTGGGGGGGGAAAGCAGTAAAATGCTGTCTGCATGTTTTGTCGCTTTGTGTAAATCCTCGTCGTTGTGCTTGAACAGTGTCCAGGAGGAACGTTCACGCCAGGCCTCCACTCCACCAAGGAGTTCTCGGACGAGGCGGTGAACTTTGTGAGGGCCCACCCCCTGATGTACCACCCCGTTTACCCCATACACAAACGCCCCCTGGTGCTGTCCACCGGCCTGGACTACCGCTTCACCTCCATCGTGGTGGACCAGGTGGACGCCGTGGACGGCAGATACGAGGTGCTCTTCCTGGGCACAGGTCAGTCGCTGGCTTCATGACGCAACCATTAAAGGAACAGCTCACCCTAAAATCCAAAATACATATTTTTCCTCTCACCTGTACTACTATTTATCCATTTTTATCGTTTTGGGATAGCTGCCTGAGTTTTGGAGATATCGGCCCCAGAGATGTCTGCCTTCTCTTCAATACAAGGGAACTGGATGGCACTCGGATTGTGGTGCTCGAAGCACCAAAAAAATACATTTGAAAAACTCAACAGCATTGTCTCTTTCCAGAAATCATGACCCGGGTACTCAATATAATGCACAGACTTTGTTGTGAGTAGTTTCATGTAGGAACTATTTTCTTTTGCAGTCTCATGTAGGAACTAGCTAGCAGCTAGCGGGTGTAGTTCGGTCAAAAGAAAATAGTCCCTCCATGAAACTGCTCATAACAAGGTCTGTGGATTATCTTGAGTAACGGGGTCATGATTTCTGGAAAGAGACATTGCTGTTGAGTTTATCAAATGTATTTCTTTGGCACTTTGAGCACCACAAGCCGAGTGCCATCCAGTTCCATTGTGTTGGAGAGAAGGCAGAAACTCTGTGGCCGATATCTCAAAAACTCAGGCAACACTAACACAAAACAATATAGATGGATAAATAGCACTACGGGTGAGAGGGAAAATATGTATTTTGGATTTTAGGGTGAGCTGTGCCTTTAAAAGGGATCTGAGTACTGGCGAGTGATTTGGAATACACAAACATGGCCATTCTTCATCTAAGGCATGCACACAGGGAAGAGCAGATATACACACTCTAGGCACGCTGAATGAAATCTGAATCAGGTTTGTTAAAGATTGTTAAAATCCACACACTGTTACCTAGCCTGGTAAAAACCATCCTGATCATGTGACCTCACATTCTGTTGCGCTCCACGTATCAGTCTAGGCTTCTATTCTCCCGCATCGATTTCCTGAAATGACAACGCAACCAGGCCAATCAGGGACTGCGTCTTAGTCGATGACGTAACCAGTCCAATTAGGGTCGCCACTGGCAAAACAGTAATGCCGTCTCCTGAAGCAACGAACGGTAACGTTAACGTTCGTAGCGTAAACCCAGCCATAAGTGCAGTTATTGCAGAAATAGACTCCACAACAACAATAAAATAAGAACAAAGAGTACTATGCACCAGCGGAGGTTCTCGGCGGAAGACGTTTTCGCCGTTCGTCCGACTGGATTTGGATTTGGATGGAGCCAACACTGATTGGCTGAAGGAGTTGTCTGTCAAGGCAAGTACTCCCGCCCACTGAAATGGCTGTGGGGGCCTGGAAGTCCAGACTGATCCATCGAACGAATCGAATCGAATGTGAGGTCATGTGATCAAGATGGTACTGTAACTCTGAAGCCGAGATGACAGAAAACGCCTCCATTTCAGATCGTGGGACAGTCCAGAAGGTCATAGTGCTTCCTAAAGACACCAGCAGCACAGAGCAGCTCGTCCTGGAAGAGGTGGAAGTCTTCAAGGTAATGATGTCAAGATTTCCATCTACTTTGTTTGACTGTTTCAAATCCGAGAAGACAATCTCCTCAACCATTTCATTTTCCTCATTGTGGTGTTCTTGCAGACTCCAGTTCCTATCAAAACTATGAAGATATCGTCCAAAAGGGTAAGCCTTTAGAATACCTTGATAGATGTCATTATTGTAGCTGCTACAATAATCAATAATGCTACAATGGAGCATTATTGAGTGATCAGTCCCTGAACTCATGATCAGATGAATGACACAGTTTTGTTGATATAGAATTATTGGATGCTAATATGATCTGTTGCCTTTGTTGTGGCCTGCAGCAACAGCTGTATGTGACTTCAGACAGAGGCCTCACACAGGTCTCCCTGCATAGATGTGCAGTCTATGGCAAAGCCTGTTCAGACTGCTGCCTGGCCAGAGACCCTTACTGCGCCTGGGACGGCGAGAACTGTGCCCCCTTCGCCCCCTCTACAAAGAGGTGAGAGGTCAAACCCTGGACAGCCTGCTCCTAACAATGGCTGTGTTACGGTCTTTTCAGACCAAGGTCGGAATGAAAAAAACGAAACAAAATCTTTGAATATATAATAACGTTGATGCATTTTTATGTTCAAACCTTTCAAACCAAGAGCGTCAAAGAATAATCGCGCTCCATGCATTCCACCAAAAGTAAAAATTCCGCAACGTTGTGACAGACAGCAGTGGCTGAGCAGCAGCGGTGATGTGGTTAGTGAAACTGGAGGAGGCAGATAGCAGCAGGTCGGGGGAATGGTAACCAGGGGCTCCGGGGGAACCTGCTCGCCTCCGCCTTGCCAAGCCAGCTGTGGTGCACCATGGCCGGGTGCCGCAGCACGTCGCTCAGAGCAGGGCCCAGAGGCAGCCGCAGCCTCTCTCCTCCGCATGACCGGACAGCTCTTCCCCTCTTTCTGCAAACTGTGCTGCAGAAAGCATTCGCCGAGCATTTGAGTGGGATAATGGAGCTAGTATAGCATTTTATAACTGAAGAGTGAAACACGTGGTGTAATTTCATTCATACTCAAGACTACATTATTGATTTCCCTCTGATCAAGTTTGTACTAATAGGTGCAACTTGCATCCTATGTCTAGGGTACGCACAGACAGATTAATATTGGCATCTTCTTATCAGCATCCGGAATCTAAATCTAAACGGCTCCAGAAAAGGAGGGAGAGAGAGAGAGAGAGAGAGAGAGAGAGAGAGAGAGAGAGCGAGAGAGAGAGAAAGAAAGAGAAAGAGAGAGAGAGATGTTTACATATCTCTGTAAACAGGCTAACATTATAGTTTATATTATTGTTATTATTGTTACTATTATAGTTTTGTGCTAACCTTTCGGTTATAAATTGTGTTACTTTTTGTTGCACACTTGCTTTGGCAAAGTAAACCTATGTTCTCCATGCCAATAAAGCCTTTTGAATTTGAATTTGAGAGAGAGAGAGAGAGAGAGAGAGAGAGAGAGAGAGAGAGAGAGAGAGAGAGAGAGAGAGAGAGAGAGACCTGAAATACGGAAGTCTCCGTTTGGGTGTGGATAGGCTCATAAAGACATATGGGTTTCTTCTTTCTTTTTATTGACATGTGATTTATTGGTATGAATTAATTACTCACATCTTTAAGCAGTCATTCAACATTCTATACACTTGAGGGTTTTAATGACTGTTTTTACTGGATGTGCCCACAACACACAATATAATTTCACAATATTCTATGAGACTTGAGAGTAGACTGTAACTTGTTTGGTCTTCATTTCAGGCGGAGTAGAAGACAGGATATCAAACACGGAGACCCGATGCGTCAGTGTCGAGGTTTCAATGCTAAAGGTAGGACTAGACAACCGATTCACAAATGTGATGACTTCCTGGTGTTTCTGCCCAGTCTGGGTTACGTTTTTGCTGGGGCCTCATTTCTAGAAAGTGTACTGTCATTATTTGTTCTTACTTGGCGGTGCAGGCAGGAAATCACAATAAAGTAGTCATTTATAAAACCTCAACTTGATGTAGATTATACCATAATTAAAGATGAAATGAGGTTCCTGGCGTCTTGACTGTGACCAACCACCGGTGTCCCTCTGGTGTGTCCGCCTGTAGAGAAGCGTCTGGGCCAGACGGTGCAGTTTGGGGTGGAGGGCAGCAGTGTTTTCCTGGAGTGCCAGCCCAGATCTCCACAAGCATCCATCAAGTGGCTGTTTCAGAAGGACGGCAGGAGGAAAGTGGTGAGGAGAGCGAGTCCAAGTGACTGCATCTTACTTTGGTTGATGGCATCAGAATGACCTCCTCGTGGTCCTATTGTAATCAATGGTGTTTCATAAAGGAACAAGGGGAATGGTACCATCCATTTACGTCATCATCATTGATCATTAACTATCCGGTGTGCACAACATTGTCAGACTAAACTCGGGCTGACACCCCAAAAACCTACAATCCGCTACAGAAAAATGTATATTGTTTGTTTATTAACTGGCCCCTGGCCTTCTATCATTTCACGAAAGTGGCCCCCGGGCAAAGCAAGTTGAGTATCCATGGTCTTTAATGTTGGGAAGGTGAAAATATGAAACACCTTACAATATACATCATTTAAATACAATATTATATTCCCCCGGTCAAGCTCACCCGGGACCAGGAGGTGCTGAAGACGGGCCACGGGATCCTGCTGAAGTGGCTGACCCAGGCGGACGCCGGGCTGTACCACTGCCTGGCCACCGAGAACAACTTCAAGCACACGGTGGCCCGGGTGGCGCTGCGCATCCTGGACAGGGAGATCGTGGAGGCCCTCACCGCGCCCGACGACGACGCGCCGCCCGACGGCGAGGCGGACCAGAGCCAGCAGCAGCCCCCTCCGCCCCCGCCCCCGCCGCACACGCTGCCCCCGCACGTCTCCTCCCAGCCGGAGATCCGCCTCATCACGCAGTACTGCCAGTCCTACTGGCAACAGCTGCACCCCGACCTCACGATCAAACGCACCAGCCGGCGGCACGCCGAGGACCGGGACGACCACTAAAAGACGCGCCCCCCGCCCGCGCGTCTGCCGTGTTCACTCGCTCTGAAACGTCACGCGCTTTCAGACCACAGTTTGGTCCAGGACCTTACGGGAGAAATCCACCATGAGATCCACCGTTAGATATCATCAGTTTGTGATGTTCAGTATATTCTAGGAGTTATTTTATGATGACGTCTTGTAATTTTTTTTCTTTTTTGGTGTTGCCACTTTCCCTCAAGCTGCCTCCTGTACCGTCTACTTCAGTCAGTGATTTCCTACACTTCCCAGAATGCCTTTCAACAACAAGGTTTTCAATTTAGCTGTTTACAGTACATGTAGGTGATAGGTCGCTATCACTGTTGTCTTTCTAGTGAGTGGAGAGAGAACGGTGCTGCGCTCGGTTTGTTCCAGTTACAAAAAAAACAAACATTGAAGAGGACATTGTATTTGACCGGCGGCAGATCCACGAACATGCAAAGCTGTGCTGCTTTGCATTGTGGTCTGTTGAGTTGTTGTTGTCAGTGGAGAAAGTGGTCTCTCTGCCTCTTCTACGATGGGTTTCTCCCTGTGTGACTGTCAACCTCCATTGTAGCTGCTGGAAAGTATCTCAACGTGATGTCAACGCTGTCTACATTTGGCCAGTTACAGTATAAGACGGATTCATCACCAAACGACAACATCGGGCCCAGAAAGAGTTAAGTTTTGCTTATATTCCCGAAAATTTTAAACAAGGAAAATAATGTCCACATATAATTAGGATTCCTGGAAATTTGAGGTCAACAGCACGTACTGTACATGTCAACTCAGGAGTGAAAATGTACAACAGATCAGAGGAAAGGTAAAAAAAAAAAAAAAAAAAAAAAATTGCTCACTTTTTGCATGTGAAACTCCACGGTTACTTTATTTTCCACCCCAGTCACATGAAATTTCATTAATTTCCATGAATCAAGAAATTGATGAAATCTATACAGTGTACTAAAGACATGACCGCTTTTATTGCATTGCCTTGACTGAGAGTACATTTTTAAAAGGACCATTTAGTATAATAGTTTCTTAGCCTTTTCTTAAAGCAGCCATTAACCCAGTTATTTGATCGTTCAAATGCATTTTGGGTGAACTATTTAGACGTTCAGTACAACATAATCTGTAATGATGGCACTAAAAGCATCTCAACAAACAAACAAATCTTTCTGTGGAGAGCAAAAAAGGATATTCTTGCATTATAATTGTTCAATAAGATAACGGTTCATGAAAACAAGATGTATTCAGTAAAAAAAATACTTTTCAAAAGGTTTGATATTTTTTTCACTGATGCTACAGTCATGGATTTGTATTTATTTGCCGACTCCACTGACTTGCCAATGCCTTACAAGTGAGAAATGCAAGAGTTAATATTACAAACTTACGATAAACACAGTAAATATTCTATTTTAACCATGTATAATATTTGTGAATCTTTCCCAAAGATAATGTTTGTGTTTTTTGTCCTAATTTATAATAAAGTATAGTCATTTTTAGATCAACAGTCTTGTATCAGACAAAAATTTAGGACCAAACACGATTCCATTCTCCAGCTAATGTATTGGTGATTTGTAAAGGAGCATGCAAATACAAAAGGTTTTAAATGTTGCAGTGAAATAAGCGATGAACACCCGGAAGTGGTTAGCTTAGGTGTTTCCTGTAATGTCACATTGACGTTGCAGGACAAGTCTTTGCTGCAGCTCAGTGCATCTTTTAGTCCAATAGGAGCGCATCATTGGCAGATGTTGCGCCCTACCCCTAATGCTGTACTCAGTAATGTGTTTGGCTGTGGCCCGGGAAAAGAGGTGTACATTTCCTGTGACACGCACAAGGTAGTATTTATATCCCAGTATCTTTTTATTTTATTTACACAAATGTGATGTGAACATTGCCGCTTGGTTGTCTTTAGTGTTAGTGGTATCTTTGTTAGGTTACAAGCATGCTTAAATGTTAAGGAAGCTATTTATGACACTGCTGAATAATATTTAGTTACTGAAGCCATCTGAACACGGCACTTGTCGAAGTAAGGCACCTTTTTTAAGACAGTTTTTTTTGGGGGGGGGGGGGGGGTATTTCCAAATCTGTATACTTGATGTCAGATACATTGTTGTGGCTCGTGGATCTCTACGACATCTGGACTGTCAGCAGCCCACTGCTCTCTCGCCAGCAGATGGATTTATTTTGAGACTGTACATATTTCTGTCATTTTAGCAGCCCTCTGGTGGTGGGGATGTCAAGGCTGGGCTGTGCAGGGAAGGGGATTGTCTGTATTGTGTAGTAAAGGACAGTAATGGACTACTAGAGCCTCTAGTGGTCGCCGATGGAAGTGATAGAAAGAAAATGCTGGTGTACAAATCATGAAACAAAAACACTATCCCATATAGCATTTCTTTTTTAAGACAACGCTGATACAATGGAGGAAGATGTGAACGCAGCATTTTAAACTGTACAATCAATCTAGAACTTGCGACCTCTACTGGCCATCTCTGTGGAATACAGTACTAGTAGTATTTGTTGACCACAATACTATAATATAGTATTATGCTGGGTAATAGTGTGCCCTGTGTGACTACTGACTGAATTTTGGGGTCAAAAATTAACATGGCATGGAGCACAGAGTTATTCTTTAGTTTTCCGCCTATATAATACTAGAGCCTGACCGATACTGGATTTTTGAGGCCAATGCCGATATTGGGGAGTAAAAAAATTCCGATATCGATATATCGGCCGATATTCTTACATTATTATTATTATATTACACGATTTTTTTGCAATGATCCCTCAAATATCAAACACTTGACAAAGATATGAGTTGACATGAATTGAAAGAAATATGTAATGTAGGCAGGATATTTTACAGCTTATCAATAAACTTTATTGTCCAAAATGACATCAATGCAATGAAACCGTAAACTTAACTGGGAATTTAATAATTATAAATAACTAGAAATACAAAAACACAAGAAATAGAACAAATAGTTAAGAAAAAATATCAAATATACACAACATGCTGTCTATAACTTAAAAAATACCAAATAAAAAAATATCTGACATATTGGCCAACATATCGGCCGATACCCGATATATCGGCCAATATCGGCCGATAATACAGTCGGGCTCTATATAATACCACCCCCCCCCCCCCCCCCCCTTCTCAGTTTTCACATCTAGTTTTCAATATGCAAAGCTTGTAAGAGTTCTGAGCAATGCTATTATAGCTTTCTATTTCAGTTTTAGTTTTTTTTTAAAGGGATGTCAACCCAGTTGAAAATGTAAATGTTCTTGTTTAGTCTACTACTCTTGATTACCATACTCATCCACCAAGATTTGAGCGTTCCCAACATTCAATAACTGTAATTAAATTGAGCTTTTGGCTGTTGCATTTTCAATAGACCATGTTTGACCATGCAACATTTTCTTGCAAGAAAAACTGTCTAAAGTCAGAGCTATTTTTATTACGGTTATAATTCTGGTCTTCTTCTCTCTTGTTGCTGACATGTAGAATGCACACAAAATCCATCAGCTAAGTCCTCTCTTATATCCTGAGCTTAGCTTACTACATGTATCTAAATAGTTATATGTATTTTGATTTCTTTAGTGTACAGTCAGTCCACTGTTTCCCTTTTATACAGTATTTTATTGTGCACCCGTTACTTTAATTTACATTCATTAATTTACATTCATTTGTTAACTGTCCTTTGCTCCAAGAGATACTAAAAAGAAAACCATTCATTGATCAGTGTTTTTCTAACAGCTGCCTAGATACTGATAGTTTGCTTGTGCTAGTTAGCCTGCTGTAGGCACTGTCTGGCCTACACTGCCCCTCCACTCTGCTATTACTGTATCTGTTATCAGTGTTTACAAACAGAGAAAGAGACTGTCTCATTTGGCTGATCCAGAAATCAACTGATCAGCTCTTCTCAGCGTAGAAATGACTTCAGATTCCCACAGTCCCCCCCTCATTCCCCCCCCTTTTTTTTTTTACACCCAACAGTGACTAAAAATTAATAATAATAATAATAATTAGAAGTTGCATTTTATTTGGCTATCCCTTTTGCATTTTGCAAGTTTGCAACAGGTAGCCTATTGTGTTATACATAACTCATCATTAATAATAATAAAAAAAAACTGTTTATTTTCAATTAGCATTGAGCAAATATAGCCACAAATTATTTGCCCCACATGCATTCTAGACAAGATACTTGGAGTGTCACCCCTGCCATAATTTGCCCTTTGGAGAATGGTTTGACAGAAGTGTATTGGATCCCCCCCTTGTGGGTCAATTTGACAGCTGACCTTGTGGACATGGTCACTGTAAAATAGGAAAAGTATTTGTGGTTATCATTGCTGTACTATTTTTCTTTTGGTTTATTTGTATCAATGTAAAATAATATAATTGATAGTTTAGTTTTGTGTATTTTGGACACAAGCAGTCTGCCTTTGTGTGGATTTCTTGCTTCACGAGGAGGAACACTGTTGCATTCATGTAATGTTACCTTGTACCATACAGGATAACGGTATTCTTATTATTAGGAACTTCAACAAGGAACAAATACAATGATCTGATGCTAAGATAAGCCTTTTGCTGGATGCACTTAACTTATTTGACAGCTGGTTTTATTTCCTATGCAATATGTGATTTTGAGCCCACAATTAGGAGTATCAGATTTAGCGTTTAAGAGTTTTGCTCTTTGAAACTACGTTGTGAAAACAGAGTCCAGGATGGTGGTTATTTTCTTCCATCCCCATTTTGAGAGAAACTAGTTTTCAATTCGGGGTATTGCCTCTCACCATTTATCCATATATTTGAAGGGAAAATTAACCTCAAATCAGCCTGAATTAATTTACGAGCCACATCATCAAACATTGAATCTGAACGTATTGTTAGATTTTGTGCATGTGGCAGCCACAAATGTAACTGATATTTGGGTTTATCGCCCCCTCTATTATTGTCCAGTTTAGACACATAAACTAATTGCAGCACATTGAATAATTAATTTACATAAATTACTGACACCAACAATCTTCTAATAAGCTTTTTTTTAATTTCAATATTTTTATGGAGGGTCGGAAATTTCTAGTTGAGCTACATTACATTGTTGTCTACTTTCTTTGTATTCATAGAGTTGCTGTGTTTATGTAGCGTATGTCATTATGCTTGTTCATAATAAATATTTTATTACTAAGATACTAACTGAAATGATTGTCCACATTTCATAAAAAGTTGTAGGCTATTTTACCTGAGGCCACAGAATAATGCAGAAAGCCTTTTTCAACCTGCAGATTGACAGGCGACCTGTGGATCATGACTGTTTTCCTGTGAAAACTGAGGGGCAACAAGTCCATCCATAAGGGCAGGTAGTCACCACTGATAATGAACCAAACACATTCGCATAGGTTTACACTCAAGTCCCATTTGACTCATGAGATTTTCTCATATTAACTGGAGCCATCATATCGCCACATGATGGCGCTGTTGATCAGAACATTGTACCCAGCCCTCAACCTCTCCTTTCTTCCATCATTCCTCAAATATCACACAACAGTTGTAACACTAACCTACATGATTCAATATTACATTTATATTCAAATTCGTTTTTTTGTTTGAACCTAAGATGCACTGTGAACTGTGTGGACAAAATCAAAACAAGAAAAAGATTGAAACTGAATATTTAATAAAGGCAAAACAGAGAGAAATGTAGTAAATAAAATCCTGAAATAAAAAAAACATAATTTAGTGATTGAAAGCAGGATCTTAAAACATAATTACTGATTGAAAGCAGGATCTTTAATAAAGGCTCAGTGCAAATCTTGAAACGTCATCATGTGAGAAAGGGGAAAACATGTTTACATCATATCAGTAGCTTGAGGTCCACTTCAGTTACAGATACCAAAGAGTGGGACTTGACGCGGGCTTAAGGAGAAGGTTCAGTACTGTCAGATGCGATGTCTAATCAAGCCTCCTTTCAACACATTCCATGTTTCACACTTTTTGTTAGTGAGAGATTTGCCTCAGATGTCTGTTAGCAATCACAACACAGCGCGTAAGTCATACCATTTAATTCCATAAGCTGTAGCTATAATAAAAACATCAGTGGGTATGACATAATCATCAGTGATATAGAACAGTATGACAGCTGATGTCATAGTAGCATGAGCTGTAATTTGTCTATGTATGATGATGTAATAGCAGTGTGCATTGTGACTGGTCTACGTACGATATCGTTGTAGCACCCCCCCCCGCCCCCTCCTGCCCCACCAAGATTCAGTCCAGACCCCTGAAAAGTGTGCAAATTTTGGAGGCGATCGGTGCAACGTCGCGCCTTAATTAATGAATTATCATTTTGGGGGAACTTTTTCCTTTCAGGGACCTGTATTTGATTTTGAGAGAAATGGTCACTCCCAAATGACTTGCACTAGCAAGTACTAACAGAAGGCTAAATTCTCTAAAACAAAAACTCTACTACTAGTCATCAATACTGTACGCTTGTAAAAAAAAATACTGAACCTTCCCTAAGTTGGAATGTTGGATGCGAGGAGCCCAGAGTGTTAATTTGACATTGAAAACTACTGCGTTGATTCAATCAGCCTGTCTAAAGTGCAGGATAACACAGCACCCACTCACAAACACCTGCAATAAAACAAAGTCTGCAATAGGGTGACATTTTCATGCATAATTAACGACAAAGATGCAAACATGTTTACAGGACAGGGAGTGAGGAGGAGTGAACATGGCCTCTTCTGGAGACGCTACATTTTCTGGATCATCACCTGGAATTTACCTGCAGAGAAATTAGGAACAGAGAGTGAACAAAGCTTTCATGACTTCATACTGCATGGATGGCATTTAGAGAGCTTCCTTACAGGCAGGCATGACGGACACCTCGGCTGTGACGATACTCTTCACCCCCAGGTTGGAGAGGCCTCCTCTCACCAGGCCACATGTGAAGGCCAGATACTGCAGAGAAACAAACTATTTATCAGCTAGAGTTATCTTATCAAGGGAGGTGACCTGTAATACAGTATATTTGGTAACATATATATATATATATATATATATATATATATATATATATATACACACCGGTATACATGTGTATATATATATATATATATATATATGAGGAAAATCAAGGTAAAGCACCTTTGGGGCATGTTCCAAATACTGCTTCCCAGATGAAAGTTGACTCAGTAAGCGGAACTTGTTGTCCTGTAGGACGTAGATGCCCTGCAACACATGGCACCGGCATCAGCACTTACATCCATTACATTTACACAGCAGGTCGAGTCGAGAGAAAACAATCATAATAAACTGTAACCTGTAGTACTGTATGGCTTCTTTTTTTAGAGTTGTTCCAAGTTTACATTATGATTTACACAATGAAAGAACCAAAACTGTAGTTATGGATTTGCTGACTGGTAGACTAACTTGTGGGATGTTTGGGGTTTTGCACTCAAATTAAATTAGTTATATTAATCGCACACGGCAAGAACTTCTGAAACAAAGTATATTCATGTGTCCAGACAGAGAAGAGTTGAGAAGTCAGATCCAATGCCTCTGAACCAATCTGTTTCTTCATGCTAAACAGAGGAAGTTACCGCCAATCAAATCCAACGAAGAAGAACAGAGGAAGTTGCATGCCCCACGGCCCAGTGGACAGGATGGTGTTACCTGGTGATTGGTCCGGAGGTTGTCGATTTGCTTCTTGAATACACAGGTCCAAAAGTCTTTGCAGATGAATTTCATGATGTCCAGCTCATCTTTGAACCGTGCTGTGTCTTTTGTGAACCTAATATGACAAGATAAACTGTTTAAACATAGGCTATATATGCTAAACACACACATGATCAGGTCTAGACCTATAATGACTTATATTTGATTATCTTTATATAATACAAGTCAATTACCAATACCTGAATTCTCTCTTATGAAGACACACCAAACCCCATTCAACAAACATGCACACCACGTCTTAGAACCACATTATACACCTCCAAGAAATCTGTCTTCTGAATTCGACATGATACCCGGAAAAAGGTCCTCCTAAGTTCTTCTAGAGACATTTTGCTTCGCCGACAAGTAAGGATACAATGAATTACGATATTTGTGAATGCATTTTTGCAGTGTTATTTTTTGATGGGAATGCCTTTCCTCAAACTCATTAAGCTCATATTATATGGGTTGAATTACGGCAGTTTGAACAGGAACGATGTTGACTTGAAGCTCGTTACCTCTCAATTAGCCCTTGACCGACCCTGAAGCCCATGTTTTCCAGTTTGGTGATGTTTCTTCCATTCTCCTGTGGAAGATGTGAACCCCGGTTAACGTTATATTAACTGCAAACTTTACAGTTTACAGTGTAAAGCGACCAGTAAACTATAAACGCAGAACTGATGACCAAATTCGGGTTAGCATTGGATTTCTTACCGTCTCTCCGTTTTCAGCAGACTTGTAAATGTACTGTATTACTTCATTATGTAAAAACTGGAAAAGCGCTTCGTCTGCCATTCTTCCTTCCTTCTTGGTGTAGAGACAAACAGAATACGAGTGCTGCTGTGTTAGGAGATGATGATATCTTGGTCAGTTAAACTGGACATGACATCGACAGTTAGACAGATTCTTTCTTTCACTATTCCACACTATTCCTAATCGTTTAATCGCGTTTTACACGTTTTACAACCTCCTTGCCTGAGGCGAATGAAAAATAAACATTGAATCTGTCAGACGGGGTCCTTTTCGGATCGACCATAGTGGTGCCTGATCCAAAATAAATTTGAGAGAATCATTTATATCACAAATTTAACTAAATATACTTTAATTTAATGAATTAAGACGCGAAGAACTAGCCAGATGTTTCTAGTTCAAATAAGGACAGATATAGCAACGATATTACATAAATATCAGGTGGGCGAAATTATCTCCCTCCTAGTTTTGTCAAAGACATGAAAGAACAAGAAGTGAAGATAACTAATGCCTCTTCCGGTTCCAACAGAAAATGTTGAAAATACATTGAACATACTGTGATCATCACTGTGGCAAAAACTGTTGTCAATTCAATGTAATACAATAACGGACAGTCTATTTACCAAGACAAGTTAATATTTTTTAGCAGGTTAGCAGGTGGTATCTGACATTGTTACACTGCGCATGTGCAAAACGGAAAGGACAGAATTTCTCTCTTCAACATTCCTCTTTGATTGTAAAAACTCAGGCGGGAAGTTAAAATTCCTCCAGACTGCGCTCCAGTTCCAGACTGATTCGAAAAACAAAGGTAAGATACCACAGTAATTATATCTGTGAATCGTGGTATGAGATCTACTGCTATCTTAACCATTCACTGACTGGATAGGCACCGTAGCTAATGCTAGTGTGTGCTTTGTTCCATAGCATTACGTAGCTGGTGGAGTTGCATGGTATGGTAGCGATCCTGAAGGACATGTAGTTAGTCTAACTAAGGGGTACAAGGAGTGTAGTTATAGTATAACTACGGGGGTACAACGAGTGAATTTAAACTTTAACTAGAGGGTAACAAGATCTGTAGTTATAGTATAACTACGGGGTACAAGGAGTGTAGTTATAGTATAACTACGGGGTACAAGGAGTGAATTTAGACTTTAACTAGAGGGTAACAAGATCTGTACTTATAGTATAACTAGGGGGTACCACACTAGTTATAGTATAACTACGGGGTACCACACTAGTTATAGTATAACTACGGGGTACAAGGAGTGTAGTTATAGTATAACTATGGGGTACAAGGTGTGAATTTAGACTTTAACTAGAGGGTAACAAGATCTGTACTTATAGTATAACTAGGGGGTACCACACTAGTTATAGTATAACTACGGGGTACCACACTAGTTATAGTATAACTACGGGGTACAAGGAGTGTAGTTATAGTATAACTACGGGGTACAAGGAGTGTAGTTATAACTACGGGGTACAAGGAGTGTAGTTATAGTATAACTACGGGTAGTTATAGTATAACTACGGCGTAAAAGGAGTGTAGTTATAGTATAACTACGGGTAGTTATACTATAACTACACTCCTTGTACCCCGTAGTTATACTATAACTACACTCCTTGTACCCCGTAGTTATACTATAACGACACTCCTTGTACCCCGTAGTTATACTATAACTACATGCTTATTTGCGGGCTGTATTCTAAAGCGTTACCATTATGTTTTTCTATGATGTTTTACATGCTGGTTTCTGAGTAGTGAACAGCTGTTGGAAGCGCGCACGTTGTAGCCTATGTCCCGCCCTTGAGGCGCGGCCCAACTGGCCTGCGCTTGGCGCAGTTGTGCGGTTAGGTTGCTACATCTAGCGGGTAAGGTAAACAGGTGCAAGAAAAAAGACTTAATGAGGGTTTCCAACTTCTATGATTGGAAGTTGCTTTGAATCATTAACTTGTTTTGCTTGGTGACGTTTTCCATGATTTGGACTTTGACTTGTTTTATTATTGATCTCAATTTGAACTCAGGTGGGCCGCCCTCAGCGGGGCTCAAGGCACACTTCACCTTTTCTTTTATTCTTTTATTTTCTTGTGTCAACCATTTTATGTGAAGCACTTTGAATTGCCTTTGTGTATGAAATGTGCTATACAAATAAACTTACACAAACATATTCTACAGACTTAAGAAAACATCTTTGTTTGGTACCGATCCCGCAAAAATCACACCATAATTATTGTAATATATTTTTCAATGAAAATGAGAATAATTATGTACAAATTATTGTTACCTCTAATATCGTAAATCATATCCAATATCAGTCAAAATAATCACAATTTGACGACAAAAAAACGTGCAGCCCTAATTTGGGGTTTTGTTGTTGCTTGCTGAATGTAGCTTCATCACTTCCGTCAACTTTGTGCTTCTCACTCCAAACGTCTCTTTGTGTGTTTTAGAGATGGAGAAGATCATTTTACAGAGCTGGCAGAGAGCACTGATCTCCATCTTTGAGGAGCTGAGCGAGCAAGAGTACAATAAGATGCTGTTCAGTCTGCCCGACGAAATCCCAAAGAGTAAGAAGAGCAACTCTAGAGAGGAAATGGCCCAAATCATCATCCAGTACTTAAGAGAAGACAAGTCCATCTCTGTCATGGATAGTGTCCTGGATGAAGTGCCCAGACGGGATGAGAGAGTCCAGAAGCTACTGCGCCCCTTTGTGGACAAACTGAGGAACAAACAGCAAAAACAGAAAGACAAAGGTAATAACAGCAGCACTGACATAAGTTTGTACAATGAGCTTCTCCACAAAGTTGTCATTTCTACATGAATGACATCACTGGTGCACATCTAACTCAAATCAACTCTCTAATAAACAAACAAAACAAAACTCTAATAAACTAAATGAATGACTGCAAAACTGTCGTTTTGGATATGTGTGCAAAATAAATATGCATCTATTTTTCCTGGTGAAGTTCTCCTTTATTATGGGTGCTGACTTATTGAATTTGATGATCAAATACAAAGTAATTAGTTTAAAACAGTATTTCTACCTATTTTCAAATCTCACACTTTTATTTTGAAGGCTAAATGGCCAAATTGGAAGTCTTGTTCGAGACATTTTATGGTTATTTTCTGATATATTTTTTTAACTGTGATGTCAAGTCAGGTCCAACCAGCTGTTTTGGTGAAGCTTATATGCTGCTCTATGAGCTCAGAACTTGCCAGGACTAATTTATGGTTTCTCGTGCAACACTTTTGAAACAATTTCTTTTTCTTTTGAAAGTCTTTTTTTACTCTAAAATATTGGAGTAGAGTAATGTGTAATAATAATATTCAATATGAGGATCCTGTTTATTTTGTTCAGGAGAGAAGAGGAAGCTGGGGTCTGGGGTCTGGGGTCTTTTTTCATTTATTTGCTGGTTCAACGTGTTGTCTGTGAAGGACAGGAATAGCCTAAACGCTATAGTCAAGGTCTGCTCCAGGATTATTGGAGTCCAGCAGAATAACCTGTGCTCCATCTGGGAGAAACGTGTGGTACAGAAGGCAAAAAAGATCATAAGACAATCTAGCCACATTTTGTCCAGTGAATTTGCTCTGATGCCCTCAGGCCGGCGCTACTATGCGCCCCCTAGGAGAACGAACCGGTACTCCAAGTCTTTCTTCCCTTCAGCTGTCAGGCTGTTAAACACAGACAGTAGTCATTTTAAATGAATGCCTTCACTCATACAGTATGAGCGCACAACAGGCTGTACGTATCCTGTCTGTGACGAACAGGTTAGGCTTGCTCATACATATATAGATATATTTTATTTCTTATACATCTTCTCATGTCTTTACATATAGAAATATATGTATACTTTTTATTTCTTGTTCATGTTTATATGAGTCTGATCTGTTATCTTTGACATTATTTGTTTGTTTATTTGTTTGTTTATGTCATGTCATGCTGTTACGTTACGTCCTGTCATGTCTGAAGTTTGTAGCTCACTGTGAGCTTTGAAGGTATTGGGTAGGCTGTGAAACTGAATTGCCCTTCTGGGATTTCAATAATGAGAGACTAGAAGGAAAGTACGATAAACTTTAATGATAAACAACAACACTTAGATTTGGCGAATGACTCCATGGTATGATGACGCTCCTCTGAGCCAAGAGGAGGACGTCAGTGATTTATAGGATAGAGAACCCCATAGGGAGTTCTACTGGAGTCATGACATTGGTGGTGTTCAGGGGAGGAGGAGGGGTGAAGCAGCAGCTACGCAGGAACAGCAGCTATATGGGTGAACAAACAGGGTGAGTTACAACTTGCAAGAGTCTTAAATAGAACTTCATTTAGGTGATTGGCCAACGGCCGAAGAGAGGGAAAGCGTGGGAGACATTGATTGGACAGGGATAAAGAGGGCGTGCATATTTATGAATGGCTGATGTAACCTGAGGGCGTTGCTGCAGGGGAGAGATGAATGGAAAGGAACCATGGATTAGTGAATGGGATGGATAAACAATCATTGACTAGTGAAGTAGTCTTCATTATTGAAAACAGTCTAAGACATTATTAATAAAAGTTGTCTGAAGTCTGAAGTCTGTCTGAAGTCTGAAGCCGAGGAGATAGCGACGCCCAGTAGGTCAACCAAACACATCCACACAGAAAGTTGGAAGTGTGTGTGTGTGTGTGTGTGTGCGCGTGCGTGCGCGTGCATGAAATGTGCTATACAAATAAACTTACACAAACATATTCTACAGAATTAAGAAAACATCTTTGTTTGGTACCGATCCCGCAAAAATCACACCATAATTATTGTAATATATTTTTCAATGAAAATGAGAATAATTATGTACAAATTATTTTTACCTCTAATATCGTAAATCATATCCAATATCAGTCAAAATAATCACAATTTGACGACAAAAAAACGTGCAGCCCTAATTTGGGGTTTTGTTGTTGCTTGCTGAATGTAGCTTCATCACTTCCGTCAACTTTGTGCTTCTCACTCCAAACGTCTCTTTGTGTGTTTTAGAGATGGAGAAGATCATTTTACAGAAAGGCTGGCAGAGAGCACTGATCTCCATCTTTGAGGAGCTGAGCGAGCAAGAGTACAATAAGATGCTGTTCAGTCTGCCCGACGAAATCCCAAAGAGTAAGAAGAGCAACTCTAGAGAGGAAATGGCCCAAATCATCATCCAGTACTTAAGAGAAGACAAGTCCATCTCTGTCATGGATAGTGTCCTGGATGAAGTGCCCAGACGGGATGAGAGAGTCCAGAAGCTACTGCGCCCCTTTGTGGACAAACTGAGGAACAAACAGCAAAAACAGAAAGACAAAGGTAATAACAGCAGCACTGACATAAGTTTGTACAATGAGCTTCTCCACAAAGTTGTCATTTCTACATGAATGACATCACTGGTGCACATCTAACTCAAATCAACTCTCTAATAAACAAAAAAACAAAACTCTAATAAACTAAATGAATGACTGCAAAACTGTCGTTTTTGGTTATGTGTGCAAAATAAATATGCATCTATTTTTCCTGGTGAAGTTCTCCTTTATTATGGGTGCTGACTTATTGAATTTGATGATCAAATACAAAGTAATTAGTTTAAAACAGTATTTCTACCTATTTTCAAATCTCACACTTTTATTTTGAAGGCTAATGGCCAAATTGGAAGTCTTGTTCGAGACATTTTATGGTTATTTTCTGATATTTTTTTTTAACTGTGACGTCAAGTCAGGTCCAACCAGCTGTTTTGGTGAAGCTTATATGCTGCTCTATGAGCTCAGGACTTGCCAGGACTAATTTATGGTTTCTCGTCGTGCAACACTTTTGAAACTATTGTTTTTTCTTTTGAAAGTCTCTTTTTTTTACTCTAAAATATTGGAGTAGAGTAATGTGTAATAATAATATTCAATATGAGGATCCTGTTTATTTTGTTCAGGAGAGAAGAGGAAGCTGGGGTCTGAAGCCGAGGAGATAGCGACGCCCAGTAGGTCAACCAAACACATCCACACAGAAAGTTGGAAGTGTGTGTGTGTGTGTGTGTGTGTGTGTGTGTGTGTGTGTGTGTTTGCGTGCGCGTGCGCGTGCGTGTGCGTGCGGCCAGACATCACAGTGCTCCACAGCGCCCCTCTGGTCGGAAGCTAACACATAAGAAGGCACGGCCACCATCTTGCCATTTTCGAAGAAATTGTTTCACTCGCACACAGGATTGGTATAAAGAGCGTGTGAGTGAGTGTGTGATCATTTTCACTTTTTACATTTGATTCTTTTCAGGGCAGAAGAGGAAATATGTGAAAACAGAAACAGAGGATGAGGAGCAAGACCGTGTTGGTAGGTTATCTCCCTCCCACCCACCCACACACACACACACACACACACACACACACACACATCTACCTACCTACACCTTTAACATAACAGATGAATAGTGAACATATCCACAATTTGTTCTTATATATCAGGGCTATTCAACTAAATTGTTCAGGGGGCCACATTGTCAGAAACCTAAGGGACCGGGGGCCGGACCGTTCCCCGAGCCAGTACACTTGACACAATGCACCACCACATTTTCGCAGCCGCGCTGGAACTATTATTAAGTAGGGGGTACTGTAAGGAATGGAATCTCGACGCTGCCCAAGTAAATTTTATGTTTTTTGGACTTTTATCCATATTTAGAAGAATATTTAATTTTAAATTAACATTAGGATTATACTGTTGTGATGTCATTATTCAGTATCTTCTCCTTTTCTATTATTAGTATTAGTATTAAATACTGAGTATCTCATGAAAAACTATTAATATTGCATCTTTTGTGTTTAGCTCCGTCTCACAGCATTGTAACATTGTAGTGCAGCAAGAAAGGAAAACTACGTGCCTACCAAACCCCAGCAGTGGCTGTGAAGTGGTACAGACTCATTTATGTAGTATGCGGAGACTCAAATATTATGAGGTATTGTAGTTAGCTAATTCTAATTTTAATAGTTAGCTCGCTTGCTCGTTAGCTGTATTTATAATATATTGTTATTCAGATTCAGATCAACTTTATTCTCCCACACAGTGAAATTCATTTGGTCCAGTGCGCCAGACATAAAACACCCCAATTCATAGTCAAGACAACATAGCAGCATAATCATAATAGCACATATTCATAGTCTGTCCAATTTTCACTGACTTTCATGAGTCATCGAAAAGTAGTTTATGCCCGCCGCCATAAAACGGCGGCGGGCAGTGCACAGCGGGGCGGCACATTAATATCTGGCATGACCAAATTGCACCAAATCCGACACGGTCCCAGACACACACCCGCAAAGTTTGAAGTTGATTTGACGAGCGGTTCTCGAGATATGCAGAGGACAACTTACTCTCTCTCACACACACACACACACAAACACACACACACACGGTCCTAGAACTATTGGATAGATGCTCACCCAAGTCAATCACCTAATGAGTGATTTTTCATTCTCTTTCTCCTCAGCGAAGCACTTTATCAACATACACAAAATTGAGCTGATCCAGAGAGTGAACACAGTTGATGCTATCGTGGATCACCTCCTGAGCAAGAACGTTATCACCGACGAAGGCTACGCTACTGTCCGATCTAAATCTCCCAAGCAGCAGCAGATGAGGCATCTCCTGAGTTTAGTGACGACGCCTGAGGTCAAGGATATCCTGGTAGGTATCCTTGAGAAACTGGAGCCGTTTCTTATGCGTCATCTCCGTGGTGTGGCCATTTAGCCATATGGCACTTGATGCACGCTTCACCCCCCCCACCTCCCCCCTGGCTCGCAACCTTGGCTTCATCCTGGACCCCACCCTCTCATCTGATCCCCATGTGAGCTCCATCATCAAGACTTCATACTTGCATCTCCACAATATTGCTAAAATCAGACACTGTCCCTCCCTCCCCCTGCTGCTGAATCCCTCATCCACACCTTCATCTCCTCCCGTCTGGACTATTGCAACTCCCTCCTCACTGGCATCACCTCCCGCTCCCTCCATAGACACCAGATGGTTCAGAACTCAGCCGCCCGCCTGGCCTGCTCACAAACACCCGGTCCCATGATCACATCACTCCTGTCCTCCATTCCCTCCACTGGCTCCCCATCAAAGAACACATTAACTTCAAACTCCTCCTCCTCACCTTCAAAGTCCTCCATAGCCTGGCCCTCCTTATCTGACTGACCTCCTTCTCCCCATCGCCCTAACCGAACCCTCCGATCCTCATCCACTGTTCCCCTCACCGTTCCACCATCCAAACTGAAAAGCTTTGGAGAGCTGCACCCCGACTGTGGAATTCCCTCCCTCCCCCAGCCTATCAGAGACGCGTTATTTCGAATCGCACATAGGTTACGCAAAAACCACGCCCTGTGCCCGCCTACGCAGCAGTCAAGCGCCAGGATTGGCCAGGCGCTCGAGGCTCTAGAAGACAAAATCCTACATCGCACCAAAGCATACAATGTATTTTAATGTTATTTGACTTTCTGACCACCCGCCTCAGTGCTTATTATGAGGCCAGAATAACAGATGCTGCCCTTGGCCATTGGGAAGGCTAACTCTTTACTTTTGGTTTTATTTATTGTGTATGATTCAACTTTTTATCTATGATTTTATATTATTGCATGTTTTTGTACATTGTTTGGACTTCACTGGCCTGGAACAAACGGCTGGACTGGCGGGGGGAAGCTAGGCCTAGGCTATGTGCTGTAGCCTATTGTATTTTTAATTTTATATTTTTTATAGTTTTCATTTGCAGGTTAAACTGTCAGCTGAGCTCTGTTATTGAAGCTTTGGCTAAAGGCCTGAATTTTACAATGATGTTTTGAAATAAATGTTTAAAAATCGATTGTGTGTTAAAAGCTTGTGTTACGTTTTCATTGGCGTTAATACACTAATAATTAATTTCAATGTCCGCTATCAACAGCAATTCAGTTGGTTCATGAAATCGCTGGGCTGCGTGCCCAGCGATTTGTGGTGTGGGAGCATTGATACGATAGTATATGTGGGAGATTCCAGCTGTCAAAAGAAGAAAAAAGACTTGCTCCTGGCCAATCCCGGCGCTTGACTGCTGTGTAGGCAGGCACAGGGCGTGGTTTTTGCGTAACCTATGTGCGATTCGAAATAACGCATCAGAGACTCACCTTCACTCCCCACTTTTAAATCCCGACTCAAAACCTACCTGTTCTCCCAAGCTTATCGTGCGTTCCTTTATCGCAAAATAACTGGGATGTGGAGGCTAAATGACGTCACATCCGTTTTGTTAGCGTTCCATTTGCAGAAAACTTGAGCTGGGAAGTTCACTGTTCATTGGTCAGATCCAGTCGCTAGCCATTGTTAGCAATAACAGTTGATAACCAGGCATTTTACGGCATTTTGCGCATACAAACACTGCAGCCTCATGTCCACACAGATAGATGTTAGGCAGTGCTGTGTGTACAGCTGATTTAATGAGACAGAAACAAAACAGAAGTGCTAAACAATATTACTACGATTATAACTACTGTTGTTGCGCGGCGCAGCCATCTTGGATTTTTGAGGTTGGGGCTGCTGAGGCTCCTACGAGTTTGGAATGGGAAATACCAGCTCTGGTGACGTCACCGTCCCAGCTCATGACCTTTGAAGTCGTAAGATGACCAGTTCCCAGTTATAAGGCTACGTTCACACCGGGCACCCAAGCCTTGCCTATGCCTTGCCTTTACCCACGCTTTTAAATAGGCGTCCGTTTTAGTCAACGAGGCTGTGTACACCGGGCGCCTGAGCGTGAACCCTGCGTGTACCCACGCCTTGCCTGGGCCTTGCCGATTTTATCGTTTAGGCGTGAGTTCTATTTTCAAGCCGACTAGGCGCAGGCAGGCAGGCTTCTTCTGTCAAGCCATGAAGGAAAAACGCGACAATATCCGTCGGAAATGGCAAAGTCAATTGAATTTCAAAATAAAATGGAGTTACTACAACAGTGTTGAGCAGAGAGAGAGAGCGAGAGAGAGATTGACGGGTGGCCATCACGTGGGGCTTTCTCCCCGTCGGCAAACAAATCATCAGGAGAGAGAATAGCGACCGAAGAAGCAAGATGGACAATGTTGTTGTGCCAGCACATATTCTTGCAAGATTACCTCTAAAAAGTTAGACTATAGTCAGACCTGGTTATACATATCCAGCATCAACAGAACATTAAATATATCAGGTTTATTTGACCTACCCATGATAATTCGGGACCACACGTGAAAAAATACAGTCGGGAGAGAGGAGAGGCGCTTGTGACTCGGCTCCAGGTTCAGCGTGCAAAGGCGTGCGGTATGATCGGTTCACGCCCAGCTCAAGGTCTGCAGGTGTAGGTGTAGGCGTGGGTTGAGGCAAGGCAAGGCGTAGGTTCTCTGTGTGAACGTAGCGTAAAGGAATGCACGATTACAACCTCCCCTACCCGTAACCACCTCTTCCTACCTTGCCTCCTCCCCTTTTCCACTTCCCTCTCTTCCCCTGTCCCTCCCACACTCTCCCTCCCTCCCCTCTGTTTCCATAGATCCCTGATCGATGTGTTAAGTGTTACTTGTATCTGTTGCCTGTTGTAGTCTTTTCTCTATGTACTCATACTGTGTCAGCATCTTTGGGTCATTGAAAAGCACTTTATAAATGCAATTAATTATTATTATTATTATGTCACTTTATGCGCGCTTCACCCCCGCTACTACAACTCCATCCTAGCTACTGTATGGCCCCTTTTTCTTAGCCCTGCCCCCATTCCCCATTTTGGAAATAGGTGTCCTCACTTTTATACGTCATCCGTTGAATTCAATGTGTCTTTTGTATCCACAATGAGCAGTGCTGCACTATACGGCACCAGCAACATCCTGCAGCTGCCGATTAGTGGCCCCTCGGAAGAGTTCATGGTGTCACGCACACGGGGAAGCTCTCCAGTACAGAGAGTCCAGGGATCCAAAAGTGTCATCGGCTGGCATCCAGGTTGGAAATGGAGGTGGCTGAGTCATGACTGAGGCAGAAGGCACTGGTTGGAACCAGAAGGCACTGGTTGGCTCTGTAGCAACAGGCCACACAGGCATAGGCTACTTCCCAGCAACCAGGGTGGACACCGCCCAGGGCAAGGAGCGGCACCATCTTGTGCAGGAGGAAGTGTGGAGGACGTACGAGCCAGCAGGATGGTGGGGATGGGACAGCAAGGAGCGTGGACTAGATGGGAAAGTGTACTGCAACGGAAGATCACCTGGACAAACATCTGGAAAGCAGACTTCCATCGCATCAGGTTCTTTTTTTTCTTCTTTTTTTTTAAAAATATTTCCCCCCCGATTTTTTTATCCCCCGTTAGTGCTAATTTAAATTTATTTATCCTGGTTGCTGCTCCACCCTCTGCCGATCTGGGGAGAGCCGAAACTGGCTCCATGCTTCCTCCGAGACATGGGCAGTTAGCCAGCCGCTTCTTTTCACCTGACAGGGGAAGCTTCACCGGTAGGACCTAGCACGTGGGAGGATCACGCTATTCCAACGAGTTCCCCTCCCTCCGAACAGGCGCCCCATCAGCTACCAGGATATTGCATGTTTTGGTGAAGGGGTTCCTATATGAAGGAAACCCCCAGGGGGCACGGGGAGAACATGCAAACTCCACACAGAAAGGCCCTTTTGACGACCCCACCCGGGTGGCAGGCGCTCGAGGACATGCGGACGGGCACGCACTCCTTCAACGCTCACAGCGTCCCAGGTGAGAATCGAACCCAGAACCTTCTAGCTGTGAGGCGACAGCGCTTACCACTGCACCACCATGCCCCCCATCGCATCAGGTTCTTGATCTAAGCTGTCTACGATGTCCTACCAAGTCCAGCAAACCTCCATGTGTGGGCCAAAAGTGAGACACCCTCCTGCCCTCGTTGTTCTGGAAGAGGATCCCTAGAACACCTCCTTAGCAGCTGTCCAAAAGCCCTCGAACACTTTTCATTGTCTCTGTCTATTAAATGTGCCATATACTAATAAACGTGCCTTGCCTTGCTGCCATTCATGGAACAATTGTATATGATCAGGGAAATATGCACATTTGTACTTTGTACTTTATAGAGCTGAACAGTCTCTTGTCCAGGAAGTGAGTTTCCCATTCATTTTCTCCATAGACATTTCGAAAAATCCGTATATAACGAGTTTTAAGGCTGAAACCAAGTCGACCCGTGACCTACTGAACGTTTATTTCACTTGGAGCTAAATAAATAAGAATAAGATTTTATTTTGCTCCAAGTGAAATGTTTTATCGTCACAATTCAGTAGGTCACGGGTTGGCTTGGTTTCAATAAGGATTTTTCTAAATGTCTATGGAGAAAATGATTGGTAAACTCACTTCCTGGGCAAGAGATGTCACATAACTGTTAGGCTTCTATTCGTTTCAATTTCTAAGAAAAGCTGTTTGACTGATGGCTATTTCATTCAATGTTCATATAAAAACAGTTAAAGTGCCATTGCCACCATCATCTATGGCTCCTGTATTAATTTGGAATAAATATGATTCGATTTTGGTGGTCAAAGTTCAAGATCACTGTGACCTCACGTCTCTCCATCCCATTCTCATTAACGCGATACAGGAACGCCTTGAGTGAATTTCTTAAAAATAAATAAATAAAATGTACCTTTATTTATACAGGGGGAGTGTCACTGAGAGCAATGCTCTCTTTTTCAGGAGGGCCCTGTTCACATTCACACCACAGTCTGATCTGTTGGCCACTGAGCAGCTCCACTGGAGCGGTTGGGGTTGAGGGCCTTGCTCAAGGGCATCTCATTGGTGGTAATGAGGGAGGGCCAAGTGCTGCCTTTTCACTTTCCCCACCTAGATTTATCCTACCGGTCCCGGGGATTGAACCGACGACCTTGCAGTCACAAGCTCGCTTCTCTAACTATTGGGCCACCACTGCACCTGAAATTTGACGCAAACGTCCACTTGGACTCGAGGATGAATTAATTACATTTGGGCGGTAAAAGGTCAAAATCAGTGTGACCTCGTCCATCTCCTTAACACAGTATCTCAGGAACAGCTTGAGGGAATTTCTTCATATTTGGCACAAACATCCACTTGGAGTCGGGGGTGAACTGATGCAATCTTGGTGGTCAAAGTTCAAGGTCACTGTGACTTTATGTCTGTCCATCCATTCTTGTTAACGCGATATCTCAGGAACACCTTGAGTGAATTCCTTCAGATTTGGCACAAATGTCCAATTCGACTAAAAAATGTACTGATTAGAATTTGGTGGTCAAAGGTCATGGTCACTGTGACCTCCACAAAAGACACTTTTGACCATAACTCAAGAATGAATACACGAATTATGACAAGATTTCACCCATTGTCTACTAGGATACAATGATGAAAAAATGGCATTTTATATCTAAAAGTTCACTGTCATGTTTTGCTTACCACTGTAGCTGAGAAAGCGATCTTGGGTCATTCTACAAAAACTGAAGTGCTGTCACTTTTGCAGACACCAAAATCCTTTAAGTTGCCCTAATAATCACGTTAAATGTATTGATTTGGACCCCAAGTTACTTGTATGAGTCCACACCATTGACATATACAGTAGGTCAGTAGTCAACCCTTTTCACTTCCTCTCCTTGGATGACAACCAGGACAGGGGGCCTCCCCAGAGATATTTAGAGAGAGAGTGGCATCAGCGGGGGACCAAAATGTGTGACTCATTAGCCAATGAACAGCCAGGAAGGGGTCTCGTGCTACTTTTGAATGCTAAAATAAAGCTGATAATGTACACTTTGATTTAAAAAACAACAACTTTCAAATTACAGCACAAACTGTCCATTTTGCTGCAACTCGACAGTGCTGCTTAATCCAGAACTTTGTGGTTTTGCCACTAGATGTCACTGCCACTCTGTCTCATCCAGCCTGAGTTCCCTGTAGAAAGCTTTACCACCCTACAGAACCACTTTTCTGGGGACCCACTTTCTAAAAAGACTAACCATCATGACCCAATTCACAATAGGCCTTATCTATAAATCGTGATAAGAGCAAATTTGTGAATAAATGAACGTTCCTGACCATTTTTACTGCCAGGTACGCATCACTTGACTAGCCATTTCGAAGAGATATACACTCTGTAAATTCTGTAAATATGTTATAAGTGAGACCAAATCATGCATTTAGGGATAGTTAACAGGCTGTGTCAATGTTTTTATTTAAACAATTTAAAACAATATACACAGTTAAAAAAAAGTTCCATGACTGAAAGCTTGCATTAAATATGATTTTTGCACAGATTTGAGTGTGCGGATGCTGCTTTTTTCACTCATTGTGATACTCTCAATCTCCAGCACCTCAGCAGAGCCTGGTACTGGATGAGCGGTGGTATTTTCACAATTTAAATAAAAGACTGGAAGAAATTGTGAAAATGTCTTTGGGAAAACACCGTTCTACAGTGCAGAGAGCTATGTTGCTATTTGGAAGAACAGACATTGCTTAAAAGTTTCAAATGTGGCAAAACTTCCAAGTGTGATGCTTTCTTTTTAAATCGTGTGCATGGAAGTATGTATGCAATACGGATGCATCACTCAACAGACTGAGTATTTGAGCATGTTTTCATTCGTTTCTGAAGTTTAGACGCCTTTCTTAGCACTCGACAACCGTGGGACTTTCTGAAATTCCTAATCAAGCCAGCATGAGGATGCTTTCGCGTGGCCCAGATGAACCAAAATGGACGTGAGGAATTTATTACGCTCTGATCCCCCGACAGGAAATGGTCTACCGCATGTCTCAATCATCTTGTTTTGACTGCTGGAGCGTTACGCCGCAAATTCACATCTTAAAAACCACGGCTGACCAGATAATACACGCCCATGGGCCCTCTTTCCCTGAGACCAAAGCATCCAGTAGGTTCCCTTCTGTAAAGAAAATATAATACAGAAATAAGAGAGTTATGAGAAAGAATTATTGTACCATCATTTCTAGTATTTTTTTAAATGTATAATATTTGTCGTTCCAGATTTCCTCTCCCGACGCCTTCCTCCCATCGGAGCTCTCTGCCCTCGTCATCCTGACCCCTCCAGGTGTGTTCGCCCACATGTGTGACCTTTGACCCCTTGTGGCATAGTCCATTAAGCAGAAGCTACGTGCCCCTCGGCATATTTCGGTTCTCTGCTGGCATTTGTTGTGTTGTAATGCCGACTGTTTTATTTGTGTGTGTGTGTGTGTGTGTGTGCATGTTTGTGTGTGTGTGTGTTGGAGGGGGGCTGAGTGTGTGTGTGTTTGGGGGGGGGGGGGGGGGGGGATGCTGAACAAGTACGAGGGAACAGGACCCACTGTTCCAAAAGCCACTTTTACCCCCTTTTGCTCTGAGCAGCTGCCTGCGCTCAGAGGCACTATTAAACGCACTGACATTTTCCCAGCCTCTCCTCCCTCTCCGGTCTCCCATGTTGTGGTCTATAGAGAGACAAAGTGGAACGTCACTTCCTGCTTCAGCACTGTACCAGAGATTTTCATCCGCCATTTATTTTCCCATAGACATTTCGTAAAATGCTTATAAAAAGAGTTTTACTTGTTCCAACCAAACGGTTCACATATATTTAGAAACAGGAGAGATCTCATAACATTTCACTGGGACCGAAATGGAAAAAAAATGCGGGTTTAAAGAAAATATTTCTTCAATGTTGTTTTTTAAGTTTAGGTCCGAGGGAAATGTTCTATGGTCTCTCCCGATTCTAAATCTAGCGGAACCGTTTCGTTTCAACAAGTAAAACTATGTTTATAAGCATTTTACGAAATGTCTATGGGAAAATAAATGGCGGATGAAAATCTCTGGCACAGTGCTGAAGCAGGAAGTGACGTTCACTTTGCCTCTCTACTAAACGCACTGACATTTTCCCAGCCACTCCTCCCTCGGTCTCCAGTCTCCCATGTTGTGGACTATTCCTGGAGACTCTGCCCCCAGCGGGCTCCTCCCGCCCGGGGGACACCAGGACGTCCCGTCCACGGGACGGAAAGGACAGCCGCCGTCTGTCTGTTTCCCAGCACGGCGTCTCTGTGATGATTGGCTGCAGATGTGCGGCGGTTAACACCCCTGACGCCTGGGCCACACATGCCCCCTGCTGGCTTACTATCCTGTTTATGTTTTCTGACGAACGTGGATTTGCTGCCTAGCCTCATTTACTGTATAATACCCCACAACCGTCTTTAATCAGCATGCACGCGGTGGATCAGTGGTTAGCGGTGCTGCCTCACAGCAAGAAGGTCCCGGGTTCGAACCCCCGGTCCGTCCCACGTCCTTTCTGTGTGGAGTTTGCATGTTCGTGTGGGTTTCCTCCCACCATCAAAGACATGTATGTTAGGGGTAATACTCAGTGTCAGTGTGTGTGTGAGGCAATGACAATTCTATCTAAGATGATGTATGGAAGTCTATTTTTTTCTCGTATCCTCAGAGTCACATGGCCATAACGAGGAAGATGGCAAACCTCGCCATGACCTTCCCTATCACACCATTTAGGTTGTCTACTGGCTTATAGGGGCGAGTGTATACAGTCTTCACTTCATATTAACCTATTAACATGCAGCGTTTGATGTAGGGCTGGGCAATATAATCGATACAGCAATATATCGCGATATTTTATTTCCCGATACTGTATCGATACTTGGACGCCAAGTATCGCGATATTATTATTATTATTTATTTTTATTTTTTGCAGGCCATGCCATGCCAGGCCTCTGCATCTGGTGATTCCCACCCCTAATCGATACTGTATCGATATTTCCCATATCGATGCATTCACTCAACACTCAGTAGTTTTGACTAAATTTGTCCACTAACTTATCAGTAGGCTATAAAGTGATGTACATATTATTACACTACCTGGGTGGTACACAGTGTGTTGTATCTTTAGCTCTATTATTTAATTTTGAGTACATTCTGTAGAATATCGCAATATGTATCGCATCGCAATATATCGTGATACAATCGTATCGTGACCCAAGTATCGTGATACGTATCATATCGTGAGATCCTTGCTAATACCCAGCCCTAATAGTCTTCACTTCATATTAACCTATTTACGTGCAGCGTTTGATGAGAGATCTTCCTAGGATGGATGGTGTGCAGGTGTAGTGTGTGTGTGTGAGAGAGAGAGAGAGAGAGGATGGTGAGAGAGCAAGGAGAGACTATGCTACCTGACTGCATGGGACAAATCACAGCCATGCACTTACTTATATCACATGGATTAGTATTTCTTCTTCTCCAGTCAACCACCATTCTCTACCTCCACTTGTCTTGACGGTCTGACCATCTTCAAAAAGTTTGAGCCAGAGCCGTGTAGATAGAGGAGTCGGGACATCTCCATTCAATCCAATGGACCAGTTTTTTTACTCTCAAGAGTTCCAGGAAGTAAGGTCCTGGATTAAGCAGCACTGTCGAGTTGCAGCAAAATAGACAGTTTGTGTTGTACTCTGAAAGGGTTTCCCCCCCCCCCTTGAATCAAATTGTACATTATCAGCTTTATTTTAGCATGCAAAAGTAGTGTGAGACCCCTTCCTGGCTGTTCATTGGCTAATGAGTCTCGCATTTTGGTCCTCTGCTGACGCCACTCTCTCTCTAGAGGACACTAGTTTGAGCGTGAATGAGGGAAAGACAATTGGACAACGTGTGTAGACCTGATGATCCTATTGAGGCCATGGGTTTTGTGTTGGACGTGAGACAGACAGGCAGACAGAGACAAGGCTGAATTGAGAGGTCTTTAACAAGGCAATAAGCTTGTTGGCCAGGCCAGTTGGCGCCACCTCACCAGAGAACTCCTACTGTACTCAACTTTACAGTTAGTGTGAGTGATCCTGCTCTTTAACTTTACAGTTAGTGTGAGTGATCCTGCTCTTTAACTTTACAGTTAGTGTGAGTGATCCTGCTCTTTAACTTTACAGTTAGTGTGAGTGATCCTGCTCTTTAACTTTACAGTTAGTGTGAGTGATCCTGCTCTTTAACTTTACAGTTAGTGTGAGTGATCCTGCTCTTTAACTTTACAGTTAGTGTGAGTGATCCTGCTCTTTAACTTTACAGTTAGTGTGAGTGATCCTGCTCTTTAACTTTACAGTTAGTGTGAGTGATCCTGCTCTTTAACTTTACAGTTAGTGTGAGTGATCCTGCTCTTTAACTTTACAGTTAGTGTGAGTGATCCTGCTCTTTAACTTTACAGTTAGTGTGAGTGATCCTGCTCTTTAACTTTACAGTTAGTGTGAGTGATCCTGCTCTTTAACTTTACAGTTAGTGTGAGTGATCCTGCTCTTTAACTTTACAGTTAGTGTGAGTGATCCTGCTCTTTAACTTTACAGTTAGTGTGAGTGATCCTGCTCTTTAACTTTACAGTTAGTGTGAGTGATCCTGCTCTTTAACTTTACAGTTAGTGTGAGTGATCCTGCTCTTTAACTTTACAGTTAGTGTGAGTGATCCTGCTCTTTAACTTTACAGTTAGTGTGAGTGATCCTGCTCTTTAACTTTACAGTTAGTGTGAGTGATCCTGCTCTTTAACTTTACAGTTAGTGTGAGTGATCCTGCTCTTTAACTTTACAGTTAGTGTGAGTGATCCTGCTCTTTAACTTTACAGTTAGTGTGAGTGATCCTGCTCTTTAACTTTACAGTTAGTGTGAGTGATCCTGCTCTTTAACTTTACAGTTAGTGTGAGTGATCCTGCTCTTTAACTTTACAGTTAGTGTGAGTGATCCTGCTCTTTAACTTTACAGTTAGTGTGAGTGATCCTGCTCTTTAACTTTACAGTTAGTGTGAGTGATCCTGCTCTTTAACTTTACAGTTAGTGTGAGTGATCCTGCTCTTTAACTTTACAGTTAGTGTGAGTGATCCTGCTCTTTAACTTTACAGTTAGTGTGAGTGATCCTGCTCTTTAACTTTACAGTTAGTGTGAGTGATCCTGCTCTTTAACTTTACAGTTAGTGTGAGTGATCCTGCTCTTTAACTTTACAGTTAGTGTGAGTGATCCTGCTCTTTAACTTTACAGTTAGTGTGAGTGATCCTGCTCTTTAACTTTACAGTTAGTGTGAGTGATCCTGCTCTTTAACTTTACAGTTAGTGTGAGTGATCCTGCTCTTTAACTTTACAGTTAGTGTGAGTGATCCTGCTCTTTAACTTTACAGTTAGTGTGAGTGATCCTGCTCTTTAACTTTACAGTTAGTGTGAGTGATCCTGCTCTTTAACTTTACAGTTAGTGTGAGTGATCCTGCTCTTTAACTTTACAGTTAGTGTGAGTGATCCTGCTCTTTAACTTTACAGTTAGTGTGAGTGATCCTGCTCTTTTACTGGATAACCTTTAGTTTGGGACAGGTGCTTCTTCTGCAAAATGCTTTCTCCTTGGTTTCTTCTGGCCATAGAGAGGCAAAGTGACCGCCTACTTCCTGCTTCTTCTGGCCATAGAGAGGCAAAGTGACCACCTACTTCCTGCTTCTTCTGGCCATAGAGAGGCAAAGTGACCACCTACTTCCTGCTTCAGCACCTCCTACTTCCTGCTTCAGCTCTGTACCAGAGATTTTCATCCGCTATTTATTTTCCCATACACATTTCCGTAAAATGCGTATAAAAATAGTTTTACTGGTTCAAATCAAGTGCTACAGATATATTTAGAAACAGGGGGGATCACATAACATTTCACTGGCACCAAAACGTAAACAAAATATTTTTTCGACGTTTTTTTTTTTTTTACGTTTAAAAAAAAAGTGAAACGTTCTATGGTCTCTCCCAATTATAGCGTCAGCTGAACCGTTTGGTTCGACGAAGTGAAACTGTTTTATAAGCATTTTACCAAATCTCTATGGGAAAATAAAGGGCGGATGAAAATCTCTGGTACTGTGCTGAAGCAGGAAGTAGGCGGTCCACTTTGCCTCTGGATTGGGCCTTCAGGTGCACACAGCAGAGAGCAGGAAACACAGTTCTGCCTGCCACACCGTCGTATCCTCCGACCTTAGGATCATATTATTGTGATGTGACACATTTCCAACCTGGCATCATGCCTTCTCTTCCAGTTTCCTCCGTTCCTTTCCATGATGATGACTAAGCTCGTAGCGCCTCAAACCTAGACGCTCTGTTTCCGCCTTTTGTGTTCGCTGTCACCCGGCCGCAGTGCTGTGCCCAAGCTGACCTCAGTCGTGGGATGGGCTGATGGATTCATTTCCCTGACCGAGCTATAGCTGCTTAGGCAAAAAAAAAAAAAGTTGATGGCCCTGATAAATGTAAGTCCACGCATAGATTTGAAACCGCAGCCCGCTATGAAAATAAGAGTAACTGACATTGTGCAACATTCATTTTTGCCCTATTGTGGTTTTTGGCTCTCAGCTATACCGTCGAGAGGTATTCATTTCACAGCTGGTATGGTTTATATTCTCCTCTCTTCTCTATTCTATGGCCAGCAGGGACTCCGGACCGTGTTTTTATATTCTCCTCTCTTCTCTATTCTATGGCCAGCAGGGACTCCGGACCGTGTTTTTATATTCTCCTCTCTTCTCTATTCTATGGCCAGCAGGGACTCCGGACCGTGTTTTTATATTCTCCTCTCTTCTCTATTCTATGGCCAGCAGGGACTCCGGACCGTGTTTTTATATTCTCCTCTCTTCTCTATTCTATGGCCAGCAGGGACTCCGGACCGTGTTTTGGTTCTTTCCTGTTTCGTGAGGCCATATCGCTAACTGGGGGGCAGCGCCCACACCCTTGGCTTGGCATGGAGCTGTCCTTGGTCAGTGGGTTGACCACTGTGTGTGGGGCTGACCACTGTGTGTGAGGGAAGCCATGGCGTAAGCGTAGCTCCAGACAAGCACACAGAGATGGGGGGTGTGAGTGGGAGGGGTGAGAGAGGGAGGTGTAGCACACAGAGATGGAGGGGTGAGTGGAGGGGTGAGAGAGGGAGGTGTAGCACACAGAGATGGAGGGGTGAGAGAGGGAGGTGTAGCACACAGAGATGGGGGTGAGTGGAGGGGTGAGAGAGGGAGGTGTAGCACACAGAGATGGAGGGGTGAGAGAGGGAGGTGTAGCACACAGAGATGGAGGGGTGAGAGAGGGAGGTGTAGCACACAGAGATGGAGGGGTGAGTGGAGGGTGAGAGAGGGAGGTGTAGCACACAGAGATGGAGGGGTGAGTGGAGGGGTGAGAGAGGGAGGTGTAGCACACAGAGATGGAGGGGTGAGTGGAGGGGTGAGAGAGGGAGGTGTAGCACACAGAGATGGAGGGGTGAGAGAGGGAGGTGTAGCACACAGAGATGGAGGGGTGAGAGAGGGAGGTGTAGCACACAGAGATGTAGGGTGAGTGGAGGGGTGAGAGAGGAGGTGTAGCACACAGAGATGGAGGGGTGAGAGAGGGAGGTGTAGCACACAGAGATGGAGGGGTGAGAGAGGGAGGTGTAGCACACAGAGATGGAGGGGTGAGAGAGGGAGGTGTAGCACACAGAGAT
>NC_139637.1:17004660-17007160 GCF_964638095.1 Poromitra crassiceps
AAACGGCCCAAATTGAGCTTTAAACGGCCCAAATTTTTCTGACGCCGGCACGCACGTCGGCCCGTATCGGCCTGGCCTGCTTGGTATCTAATGCCCGGCCTGAATTATGATCCCAGTCCGCCCCTGAACAAGATGCTGTCGAAAAAGAGAAAGGTTGACACGGAATGCAGGCAGTTTCAAGAGAAATGGAAAGAGCAGTATTTCTTTTGTGAAGTAAATGGGTACAGTAAATGAGTCGAATTGATTTTAGTAAAAAAAAAATCCGGCCCCCATCAGGTCTCAGTTGAACAAATCCGGCCCTCTACCTAATATGAGTCTGACACCCCTGCTCTAAGGGAGTGCAAGGCAGATATTTAAACAGCCTTGTTTGTGTACAGTACCAGTGGCATGGGAGTAATAAAAAGGGATTAAGGACCAGGACCCCTGGTGGTCAGTAAGATGGGCTGGTTGAGCCAATGTTAAAATGATCTTTATTTATTATTTATTTTTGCTTTAAAACTATTTTTAAATTTTCTGCTTAAAGTTCATGAAAAAAGTGGCATTCTTGTTTTTTCACACAATAATTTCATAATACCATTTGTAATGCCACCGTTGTAGTGCTGTTGTTCAAAATTAAAGTACATTTTCTCAGATTTATTGGTGTCTTTCTAGTCACACAATTTAATAGTCAGTGTTTCCCATACACTGATCTATTTGTGGTGGTACACCCTACATAGATTTTGACCCCCACAAATACTGCCACATATTAATTTCAACTAGTTGACTGCAAACTCCTGCTTTAGTGCTTACAGTATATTATTATCTTGTCGGAATATTATTCCAGCCAATAAGTTAGGAAGTTCCCTTTTGATTTAATTTTACTTTTGTTTTGCCTACAAAGCAAAATGTTACTTTACTTGAAACTCCCCTGAAGTGATTTTGGTATTATTTATGCAAGCATAATTCTACCATATAGTAACCTGTATGCAGAATATATATAGTATATATAGGGAAACAATTATTTTTTCATTGCTGTAAAACCACAGAGCGGTAAAGAAGATATTGATGTGTGTAGTTCTTCATAGATCTAGTCTCTTCATTTTGATCTCAAAGTGCGCCAGTTTGATCCATTTTTACTTGAAACTGTACAAAATTTTCTTCCGGGGGGGCATGCCCCCGGACCCCCCTAGGGGTTCAGTGGTCCATGACCTTTGGGTGGGCTGAGCCCACCCAAAGCTCTGATGCTAAAACCGCCCCTGCTCCACACAGCATCTGAACAATGACAAGGATGTAACGATGGTGGCATTCCTTCACAACACATCCTCCTCTTCTGCGTTATATGTTCGACACGGAGCGAGAGAGGGGAGGAGAACAGCCTGCATTGTATAGCGATTAGCGAACGCAACAAAACAGGCTATAGCATTGTGAGACCCTATCTGAATCACTGGCTCACTTGTTGTTGTTGTGGCTTCTTTTGCTTGTTTTTGCAGACAATACCGACAATGTCCAGCAGGGCCGCCGAGGCTGAGGAGAGGAGCGCCTGCATCTGCTGGGTAGCAGGAAACAGAGGAGCGCTGAGGAGGAGGACGACTAAGGTGGGGGTGGAGGGAGGAACCAAAACAGAGTAGGTGGGGGTGGAGGGAGGAACCAAAACAGAGAGGTAATTGTACATGCAGAGAGTGAGGCAACGTAGAGGGGCCAGACGCCGGAGAAAGGAGAGACTTTTCACTCGGGATGGAAGAGTTTCAGCAGAGGTAAAGAGACTATAAGGCAATAAAGGGAATATAAGAGAGAGAGAGAGAGTAAAATGCTGGGAGGTTGTATCTGTCCCGGAATGGGACGTATTTGAATCAGGGTGCACCAGTGTAAGCTAGGTAAAAAATTGAGGTACAGAGTGGTAGACACAGAGAGAAGTGGAGATACAGAGTGGTAGACCTAGAGAGAAGTGGAGGTACAGAGTGGTAGACACAGAGAAGTGGAGATACAGAGTGGTAGACCTAGAGAGAAGTGGAGGTACAGAGTGGTAGACCTAGAGAGAAGTGGAGATACAGAGAAGTGGAGATACAGAGTGGGAGACCTAGAGAGAAGTGGAGATACAGAGTGGGAGACCTAGAGAGAAGTGGAGATACAGAGTGGTAGACCTAGAGAGAAGTGGAGATACAGAGTGGTAGACACAGAGGGAAGTGGAGATACAGAGTGGTAGACCCAGAGAGAAGTGGAGATACAGAGTGGTAGACACAGAGAGAAGTGGAGATACAGAGTGGTAGACACAGAGGGAAGTGGAGATACAGAGTGGTAGACACAGAGAGAAGTGGAGATACAGAGTGGTAGACACAGAGAGAAGTGGAGATACAGAGTGGTAGACACAGAGAGAAGTGGAGATACAGAGTGGTAGACCTAGAGAAAAGTAGAGATACAGAGTGGTAGACCCAGAGAGAAGTGGAGATACAGAGTGGTAGACCTAGAGAGAAGTGGAGATACAGAGTGGTAGACACAGAGAGAAGTGGAGATACAGAGTGGT
>NC_139637.1:17012160-17044660 GCF_964638095.1 Poromitra crassiceps
TAGAGGAGTTGCGGAAAGGAACACAGAGCTGAGGACAGATGTAGACATGCTTGTTTTGATCTCGAAGACAGGAGACAAAATACTCCCAGCCTCCCATTCTGCTTGGATTTGAGCAAACTGCCGTAGGATATTATCTCTGTGTGTATACACAGTGAGATGAGAGATCTGAGCATGGACTAAAGCCTGTCTGAAGTGTGTACAGCAGCGACATGATGCATTGAGTAAACGATAGCGATGGTCTTTACAAAAGACTTTGGTACAAGGAGGCGTGTGTTTGCTTTGGGTGGCCTGTGGGTGGCCTTCTTAAAAGATGATGTGGATGATGATGGCATCATCTCCAGGCTGGGGGGACCACATCTGCAGGGACACAATAGTGCCTGTTGTGGTGGTGATGGTGAGCTAGCTGGCTGCAGAGAGACGTCTGTACGTCCTATTAGTCATCAAGGGGGGAAACTGAGCTCCGTTCACAAGTCTGTGTTTACGTCACGTTTCGTTACATACACGCATAATAATCAGCCCCGTCCTCACAAGGAAAACGACAACGTTGGTTTGATTTTCAAGCGGGTTAAAACGGCCGATGTTTACGAACGCGACGTCGTGTGTGCTTGTGTGAGTATAAGTGCATGCGTGAGGTGAGTACGGGAGAATCGGAGGCCGTAATTTCTGTTTCTGTTCTGTTTTACCTTATAACCAAGTTAGTTGCCTAACCTTGACCAAGTTTTTTTAGTTGCCCTAATTTAACCTAAGTTGTTTTAGTTCCCTAAACGTAACCTAAGTTGTTTAAGTTGCCTAAATGTAACCTAAGTTGTTTTAGTTCCCTAAACTTAACATATGGTAAGTTGTTTTAGTTGCCTAAACCTAACCTAAGTTGTTTTAGTTCCCTAAACGTAACCTAAGTTGTTTTAGTTGCCTAAACGTAGCCTAAGTTGTTTTAGTTGCCTAAACATAACCTAAGTTGTTTTAGTTGCCTAAACGTAACCTAAGTTGTTTTAGTTCCCTAAACGTAACCGCCATTTAAACATAATCACGTGATGTTTTCAAATTAACCCGACGCGAGGCGTATCACCCGCACGCACCATTTCGCTCATATGTCATTGGCAATCGGACTTATTCTGTTGTTTCGGTATGAGGACGTGTTGATAAGTATGTTGTATTTTTAGATACATGCTGTGTGTGTGTGCGCGCGTGTGTGTCTGTGCGTGTGTGTGTGTGTGTGTGTGTGTGTGTCTGCGTGCGTGCGCCGGTGCGCGCGCGCACATTAAGGTTGTTCAAAGTCCCAATGGCTCCATATCACATGCTGAGCAGCGTGGGAACGCCGAGCCCTCTGCTCGACGTCATGGTGCATGGCTGACCTCTCTGCATGGCTGTGGGAACCAGAGGGATCCCACCCATTAGCCCACAGCAGGAGATGTTGTCTGTGCCGTTTATGGCCCTTTTCTCCCAGTTCCTCTTCGTGTTTGTCGAAGTTCTCTTGCTCTTCTTGCTCTCCTGGTTCTTCTTGATCTTCTTCTGCATGACTGCGTCACGAGTAGGGATGCCCGATATTGGATTTTCTTCTTCTTCTTCTTTTTGCCAATATCCGATATTTTCCAACTTTTTTTGGACGATGGTGGATGCGGATGCTGATAATATGCTGCACGCATTGTGCACCTAATTTCAGAGAACATCAAGTTTCTCCTGTAGTGGAATTAACATATTATTACGCCTGCTCTTATCATGATGGCCCACTGGCAGATGCAGACATAAATACAATGCTTTTCAAAATGTACACATTCACTGTGCAAAATAAGAAAACTACTTGAGGTTATGTAAAACATGCCATATTTTGTATTTATGTATGGAACATTTTCTTTCAAAGAAAACTGTCCGGTTATTGTTATTATTATCATTATTATCATTATTATTATTATTATTATTATTATTATTATTATTATTATTATTATTATTATTATTATTAATAATAATAATAATTATTATTATTATAATAATAATTAATTCAAGTATCTAGTCAAGCATGGAGCATTTGGGCATAATCGGCCCTTATCGGCAGTAATGTTTGTTTTCGTGGCTTATCGCCCAATATCGATGACATGCCGATCATCGTGCCTCGCTGGTTAAGAGCATTATTACCATCATGATCTGCAGACCATCGTGTGAGAAGTCATTTAGACCGCGTCTTATCAGCGAGAACCTGAGCCTATAATGGGATTAAGAGTTTTAATGTCGTCATATCTTGGCACTCGTGCACACGGCTGGGCTGTGCACGTACACGCACAGCCCAGCATCAAACACACGGCTGGGCTGTGCACGTACACGCACAGCCCAGCCTCAAAGCCTGGAGGTCTTGGCAGCTGAAATGATGCTCGCGTCTCAGTGTGATTCTGTAATTGACTGAGTCTAAAGGGATGTCGGGATGTCTTATCACAGGTGTTTTAGCAGTTGAACTCTTGTGGCATATTATTTGCTTTAGTGTTGATAAGAAGACTTTCCAAATGTGAACTTTTGTCATCCAAGGTGGTTGAAAGTCCCTCAAAAAATACTCGGTTTTACTTTTAATCTGGTAAAAAACGAACGATAACCCTGTCTTATTACAGGTGTTTTAGGTCGCTGTCGGGCGGGAAAACCTTGTATCTCCAAAAAAGCCATTTTTCACAAGGAATTGGTTGATTGATTGATTGATTGATTGATTGATTGATTGATTGATTGATTGCCTTTATTAATCCCACAGTGGGGAAATGTACTCGTTACAGCAGCTCTCACAAGGAAGACATCAAAACAGCTCTAAAAATAAACACAAAGATAAATCCAATACACACACTAAAAGATAAGAACAGCAACAGTACTTACCAACAACAACTAACAATAGCAACAGCAGCAAAAGCCATTAGAATGGTAAAGTGTAAAACTATAAAGTGCAAAACTATAGCCAGCAGCACACAATAACAATAGTTACCAATAAAAACGACAACAACAACAGTGCTATATTGTGCTGAACTATTATTGGATGTTAAAAGGTCTGACAGCCGTAGGGACAAAGGACGTGCGGTAGCGCTCCTCCTTACACCGTGGGTGTATCAGTCTGGCACTGAAGGAGCTGCTTAAGGCACCCACAGTCTCATGAGAGGAGTTGCTGAAGAAAAAACATTATCATTTTAACATAATGTAATAGTAATAGCAACATTAATATCCAGTAATATAACATCTTTCGCTGGTCCAAAGTACCTGAAACTTTCACAGGTTATTTTTGGGTACCCACTAAATTCATTTATCAAATAAAAAGAAAATGGCCAAATTTGGAGATACAGGGTTTCCGCCCGACAGCAGCTGAACCCTTGTGGCATATTCTTTGCTTTGGTGGTGATAAGAAAACTTTCCAAATGTGAACTTTTGTCACCCAAAGTCTAAAAAAATACTGTCTTTGACTTTTTAATATCTTTTTCATTCTTTGTTACGTGTTATTGATATTGCTTGACTTTGAGGGATTGATCTTGTCATCCAGCTTCTGTTGGCTGAATAGGGCTACGGCTACATTAAAATATCATATTTAACTGCCGGTTTTGTTTTGGTAAGAGGCAAAGACTGCAGCTGAGACGGATGCTGCCTCGACAGCTGCTGTTAGAGTGTCAATAAACAACCGTCCAACAAGTCTTTCTGGAGATAAACAGTTAGTAATAGCGTGAGTCATCATCAGGTCTGCTGTGGCTGCTCTCTCTGGCATATGATTCTCATTCCCCAGCTCTCTCACCACGGATGCAAAAGCCGCTTGGGAGGAATGAAGTGGATCGCGCCTCTCTCTCTCTGGCACAACGGGCCAAACTGACACCTCTGGGTGGGTCTGTAGTGTAGTATGGTTCTCACAAAAACCTTTTCCGTTTCTCTACCCTTTTGTGTGTTGTGATGATCGCAGACTGGCCATCATGGAGTTGGGAGACCTTAATATGATCTTGGCAGGCGCCATAAGAATGAAACATGGACTGCATTCAACACAATACACCGCCAAAGTATAATAGTCTGACTAAAAGTCATTAAAGGAACACTCTGCCCATTTTCAACCAGCTTTGTATCATTAGAACATCAGTAGTATATCAGAAAACTGTAAACTGTTTTGAAGTCTGTCATTTAATTTGACAGTTATTGAGTGTTAAAGTGTGGACCAGTGACATCACTGGTCCACACTAACTCAAATTAATAACTCATTAACTCAAATCAACTCTCAATAACTGTCAAACTAGATGAATGACTTCAAAACCGTTTACAGTTTGAGAGTTGATTTGAGTTAATGAGTTATTAATTTGAGTTAGTGTGGACCAGTGATGTCACTGGTCCACACTTTAACACTCAATAACTGTCAAATGAAATGACAGACTTCAAAACAGTTTACAGTTTTCTATTATACTACTGATGTTCTAATGATACAAAGCTGGTTGAAAATGGGCGGAGTGTTCCTTTAATGGAATCACTTGGAGATTGAATATGAATCTGATGCGCACTCTCTCAAAGCTTCCACTGCGAAGGAACAGCATCAGTAGCTCGGGGGCGATCCCATCTTCTCTCTATGTGCTGTGAAATGACTCTTGAGTCTTATTGCTTTTGCCCTTGCATTATTGCATATATTAGCATTGGTTGCCTGTAATGTTGATGATCTCTTAAGCTTATTCGACTGTTTCACACATATAGAGTGTCACCCTTCTAAATGCTTGTGGTTCCTGCTCTTTTGAGTTTACTAGGCATCTCGTGCACTAGCTTCCTAGGCTCGCCCGCTGCGTGGGCTCGCTATCGCCCGCCCTGCAGCTCGCCGAGCTGGCCCTCGCATACGTAGCTTGGCTGCTGCGTGGCCTCGCCTGCCCTATTGGCGCTCGCACAATGTCTCCCTCTCCCTCGGTCTCTCCCCCTCTCCCTCTCCTCTCTCTCCCTCTCCTCTCCCTCAGTCTCTCGCCCTCTCCCTCAGTGATGTCACAATGCCTATGTATGACATCATCACTGAACTATAGCCTCAGCCTTAGGGCAATTAGGGCAATTAATCTGCCCTAATTTAAAAGATCCGGCTCCGTCAGGTTACACCCCCTGAAAGTTTCAGCCCAATCGCATAGCCCAACGGCATAGCTGTGGCTGGCAGAGAAACTGACAGAGAAACAGACAGAGTCCACATTGATAGACAGATAGATAGATAGATAGATAGATAGATAGATAGATAGATAGATAGATAGATAGATAGATAGATAGAGATGGTGAAACATGTCGATCAGTTTTTCCCCAAAGCCCAAGATGACGTCCTCAAACGGACACAAGACCATAACGCTCAAGGCTGTCAGATCGCTGTTCTGTTCAGATAACACAACTTTCTGTCTTGTAATCGTTGTGGTTTTCACACTAGGGGATCCCTTAGACGTGACCTCTATGTGCTATCAGTCACGAAGAAGCTTCATGACTGATAGCACATAGAGGTCACGTGGAGGCTGGGTTTACCCAGGCTAGGGATCCCTCACACACATTTCACCAGGAGGAATCCCCCACAACAAGTCTGTCTGTCAGAAGAAACACAGATTCCAATCATGGAAGTTGCAAACCCTCGTTAGTGCTTGCACCTGTGTTTACCCTGCCTTTTCGACACAAAATGGCCCCCCGTGAGAAGGGTCTATTGGCGTACTCGCTGGATGCTCTGTTACATACAGAGGCTGTTTGGGGATGGTTGCCTCGATTTCAACAGAAATACAGAACCCTGAGGTTAAGCCGGCGTGCTTTTATAGGGTTTGTGCATGTATAGAGCTCCGCTTGGATTCTCAACAACAAAGCTCAAGACTGGCCGTGACCAATACGGAGGCCAGAGGCCACAGGCATTCACTACAAACACACACACCCAAACACAGGAAGGAAACGCTGACCGGTCACGCTTAAATATAGGCAATATTCTACAATGCACGCGAACGTATATACCTCAGAAACTCATTCGTGATTCCTTTACAGATGCGAATCATCGGCTAATACCACACAGACTTGGACATTTCACGCCACACAACGACAGATTGAGTTGAAGACAAGTGCTACTTGTCTCTCTGCACATGACAAGTCAGGTTGAATTCCTGCCTGCACAGAGTCCAGACTCAGAGGGTGGCTGTAGTAGACTATAGCCGCCTGCGGCTGGAGAACAATGATCGCCCCCAAACTTTGAGCAGAATTTGAGGAATGCTTGTATTTTGCGTATGGTGTGTGTGTGTGTGTGTGTGTGTGTGTGTGTGTATGGTGTGTGTGTGTGTGTGTGTGTGTGTGTGTGTGTGTGTGTGTGTGTGTGTGTGTATGGGGGGGGGGGGGGGGGATGAAAGCTGATCGGGGGGGGGAAAGGCAGAGAAGACATAAACCTTTTTCCTCCCTCCAAAAAGTCTGCAAGAAAAACCCCAACAAATCCTGGCGCCGCCCTTTAAAGAAACACCTCGCTCGCAGCAAACTATGCACACAATATTTTCTTTCCGTGCCCCCAAAAATGTCTACTTGACGCCTGTCCAGGACCAAGACTATGTTTTGAATATGCTTGGGGGGGGAGTCTTTAGACCAGGATTCAACTCGTTTATTGAACTCAAGCGCACACAGTAACTGTGAACACTGCACTCCCAGGAGGCAACTGTTTCTTCTTCCAGGGCCTCCGAAGCGCTGGCTTTTTCCTCACGTGGCTCTGTGTTCACTCCTGTCATCCTTCTTCTCTCCATTGTCTCTCTCTCTCTCTCCCCCACTTGTCTCACTGCTCGCTCTCTCTCTCTCTCTCCCCCACTTGTCTCACTGCTCTCTCTCTCTCTCTCTCTCTCTCTCTCTCTCCTTCGACAGCTGGACCTTATCAGCCTTTGGCTTTGTGCTGTCTTACACAATCATTCCTCATGCAACGCAGCCCCCGTCCCGAGCTCCCCCCTCATTTCCTCTTGGCCCCAGTTCCCGCTCAGTCCACCCCCCCCCCCCCCCCCCTCATCTCCGTTACCTCCTCCTCCTCGCCGAGCCTTTCCACTTCCTGCACCCTCTCAATCCTCCGCTCGTAGAGCCAAACACACCTGGCACACCCCCCCCCCCCCCGCCATATGAAACATCCTCGTAGTGTTTACTATGGCGCGGTGGCGTGTTGTGTTGGACCGCAGCGCTTGATGCTTACGCAGCGTCGGTTTATCATCCAGGGCCCCGCTTGAGTTTAATTCAATGCCTGCGGTCGGCGTCAAGTGCGGCTGTTTTTTTTTTTTTTTTGTATTGCCCCGTAGACAAGTGCAGTGAAAAGGCCGAATCGAGGATGCGCTTCTTTCTACGCCCGACTTAACCCTAAGTGGAAAGGGTGTGAGTTCTGATGGTTCTGCCCGTTTGGGTCTTGCACAACCATGTCTGCACCCTCCTATGAAACACTCCTAAACTCTGACTCACTTCTCTCCCCCCCTCCCTTCTTCTGAACTCACCATCTCTCCATCGTTCCTCCATGCAGGCCAGGCTCCCCCCTCCCCCCTCGCCGACCCAAACCCCTCATTCCTATCCCAAGCACTGGCTTCCTGTCTCTCATGGTTCCCCCGGTATTTTCTTTAGACTCTCCTGTGGCCTTCGCACCCCTCCCTCCCTCCCTCCCTCTCTCTCTCCCCCTCTCATCTCTTCCCTCTTTCTCCCTTCACCTTCCCCAACGAATTCTCTTGCCCCAACCTTCTCCATCTTCTTCCATCAAAACTCCACAGACAATTAAGCCAGCGGCACCCAAGATCCCCCGAGCCGTCAATCGTTACTTTCCCCCCTCCTGACATGAGCCGGAAATTCCAAGGTTATGAGCCAAGAAATGGAGTTGGAGCCTCCACGTGTTGCTTGCATGGGGGGGGGGGGGGGGGGGGGGGTGGTGGATGGGCATGACTCATGGTCACGTGACGTTCTACACACTGATTGGTGGGGGTATATATCTTGTGCAGACTGCATACCTGCACATCAATCCAACACATATGGAATCGACTAAGAGATTGTGCAGCAGACAGAAATAATGCCCTGCGCATTAGTAGTCTGAGCCTGGGGAATATGAATTATTGTGTCGGGCTGACAGATTTTGAAATGCAGGGTGGCAGAGGATGAGTAGGGCGGGGGCTGCCGCTGTGATTTGTAATCTAATGGCACAGAATCATTTGAACAGACGCTCCGTGCATGTATTTTATTTTTAGTGTTGGGGTAACTCATTACAAATGTAATATATTACATGTAATATATTACTTTTAGCAGTAACTCAGTAATATAACATATTACTTATAGGATTTCAGTAATATTATACCAGTTACTTTGTCAAGTAACTCAACTTACAAATTTAGTTTTTTTTTTTAATCAAAGCACATATTTCAATAAAGATACAATCATTTCCTAATCAAACTGTGTGTTTTTATGCAACTAACCACTGTCGATGACCATAACAAAGGAAAAGAATAACATTTAGAATTTTGGATTGTTTACACTGACTTCAAGGGGGTTGAAATTATTTTTCGGGATGATTCCGGGGCGGCAATGTCATTCTGCTACTGCTGTTATTTTGGTGAAACTAATGCAAAAGCAGTGTCATAAGTAACAAGTTACTACACATACAGTAATATTGTAAAGTAACTAGTAATATGTAGTATATTACACTTTGAAAGTAACTTGCCCAACATGGTTTATTTTGTGTCTTTTCTGTCTTCAGGGGTGAAAACTTGGTCTCTTTCTCTTTAAGAGCTGTAGCAGCTGGCCTGGGCCCAGAGTCATACATAATGATCAGCTACAGAGCAGTTATATACTTATGTTCAAAATTCATGAATAATATCAAGAGTTGTGCTTGGCTTGGGAGTGCTAGTGTTGCCAAGTTGCTCTGATTACCTACCTGGTGCATTTATCATGTTCCACCACTAGATGCTGCTATTAGCTCACTGCTCTCTGCAGTAGAGGGGTGCTTGGATGGTGGCGCTCCAAGGAGAAATCGTGGTGGATGATGGAACCACAAGACAAAAAGTTCACGATACTACAGTTCAGCAAAGTAGTGTAATAGGCTACCCCAGAAAATCAGAAAATTAAGATTATAATGTCACTCTATACTGGGTAGCCTACCACAGCTACAAGTAGGGACTTATATCTGTGAGGGGCAGGGGGCTCTGGACCTCAGTCATTTCTAAACCCTGGCCATGGCCCTGGTAACCACCACGGAAGAGGTCTTATACATTATGGTATTATTCAAATGACAGTGGTTTTGGTTTTGGGGGCCCCACTGCAAGATGTCGCTTTAGGGCCCCAAAATGTTCAGAAACGGGCAGCCCTGTTACTATAGGAAAAACATGGGAATATTATAGTGATAACATGGGTAATTAAGAATACCTCAAAAAATACCTCAAACACGCTATAAATGCTTATAGCAATATTACAGTGATGAATACAGCCAATCCGGAGTGAGTGTCTTCACTCTCCCTCCTAAAACGGACCAATCAGGAGGCAGACCTCCAAGTAATACTATTCCACACATGCTTTTTTAGCTGGCTGTAGCTCCGCCCGCAGCGCGAGCACGGAGGGCGGACCGAGTAAAGAAAACAAGTTATCTCATAGTCGCAGACCATGTTATTGACGGCCTCCCCGAGAATGAGAGAGAACTTTTGAACCAGAGCGCAGGATTAGGGGGAAAATGAATAAGGTAAGATAAGAAGTCACATTTGTCTTGGAAAAAAGTTTATCTTTCATTGAGTTTGATTTGTTTTAGGTGGGGGGGGGGGGGGGGGTCGTTTATCTACAATGTTTTAGTCAGCATTTTGGAATCTGGAAATAGGTTTTTTGATGGACTGAGTGTTGATGCTGAGTGTTGATGCGCATGTTTAGGCTATCAATGGAGTTGCGCACTTTGGTTGTGAACTGGCCTGTCTACTGACTAGACGCCATATAACCTTTTAAATCCCGGCAGTTTGGGCGATGTAAGTTTATTGTCTTCTCTCAGAGCTTTCTGATCACTGATCACACGTTCAGCCTGTATAGTCTCCTACAGACTGTCAGCCGGTTTGCACGCGACTCCCCCTCATATCAAACCGCTGGAATATTCCCGATTTAGCCTACAGTACAATGCGCGTCTGGTGCTCATTATAGCGGGTGGTTTATATAGTGAGCTTATCGTAGCCTACTTACTTGCTGGTATATTTTAACTCCTACTAGGCCTATCAATGTAATATTCCTATAATAGCTTGTGTTTGTGGTACCAAATAGTGAGTTTATAGCTACTTTATATAGCCTACTTAGGGTGGTATTTTCATCTCCCGTGGTTTCACTGAGGCATTTTGTTTTATTGGTAGTGTATAATTTTCAAAGTATTAGGGCCTATATGATTACAGTAGTTCTTCAGTGTAAGAAGACCACTGGTGCATTCTTCTGCTATGCATCACGTAGCCTAAGCTATTTAATTGGTTGGGAATCCACACATTTTGAGCTGCTCTTCATTATGACGAAAAGTTCTGAATGCGGTCATATGATGCATATTAATAAGCACCCTCCCCCCCGTCTCTCCAACCGACCGCGGTCAATTATGTCAATTATCGGGGGGAGCGGGTGTCCGTGTCACAGGTTCACTTAAATAGAGCCGTAAGTAATTGCTGATAGCCTATATGAAAATCTACTGAAGTCAAAAAGCAAAGCTAAACCTAACATGTTATACAAGTTAGGGGGTGTGTGTGCGTGTGTGTTTGTGGGTGGGGGGCTGCGTGTGTGTGTGTGCACGGCATGCGTGTGTGAGCAAGCTTGTGTGTGCGTGTGTGTGTGTGTGTGTGTGTGTGTGTGTGTGTGTGTGTGTGTGTGTGTGTGTGTGTGTGTGTGTGTGTGTGTGTGTGTGTGCGTCTCCTGAATCAGTGTGGCCTCCTCCATATCATGTTCCCATGTCAGATACGTCACTCTGCACCATATGGAGAGCTGACATGAGGAAACACGGCTTATGGATGAACAACAAGATAACATTGTCCCAACCTTTCCTCAGACACTGATAACCATGGGGCCATTAATGGATCTCTCCTATGTGAACAATAATGTCATGCTTCTGACTGTTAGATGTTTGATCAGATGGTGGTGTGGTTAGACTCACAGGGGAAGTGGAAGTCACAGGGAAAGAGCATCTTGTTTTTAACGTGATGTATTTCCTGTTAGAACAGGATATTGGGGCAGGACATAATTCAAGGAGGGATCGTTCAAAAGTGTAAAGCACTGGGATATCAGTTATGAAGAGGAAGGGAGTTTTATGTGATGGAAGGGGCGGAGAGACGGAATGTTCAAAAACTTGCAATGGTTTTATTGGTTGGAATTGATGTCGCCTCCTGGTCCGCGTTCAGCCCCGACACAATGTAGCAAAGCATTTATTTAAATGGAAGTGATGGTGCGTTGAACACTCTGTTGTGTTACCCAAGTTTGTAACTATCTGTTGTATTGTGCAGGGTAACACCTCTGACACACCCACCAACAAACGCACCCCAAAGCCCGTTGCACACCGTTTCATACCGTTTCGAGAATACATGACGTTCAACCTGGCCACCGTAACAAAACGGTGCACAGCGTTTTCAGCGTTTTGAACATACCCCTGTCTGGTACACAATGAAGTCATCACTTTCCATTTCCCATTTTGATATGAAAATACAACAAATGTTTTGTCTTTTTTTTTGTTCATAATTTGTCAAATCGGTGTATGACATGATGGTTAGAATGAGCCAAAAAAAAAATTATTTTTTATTTTGATTTGATTTGATTTATTTAGCACAATTTAAAAAGAAAAACAGTGCAAGGAGGGAACGAAGCCCAAAGGGCTTGTACAGAGTTCCACTCCCATCATCTACTGCAGTGGATACGTAAAACACAAGATAAACAAAGACATTTACAACATAGAAAAACTATAAACATAAACAACATAAAAGAAAACATGGTTACATAATATGGAAAATAATGACATTGAAGGTTAAGACATAAGATGTTTTTTCAATAACTTTTTGAAGGATGTGAAAGATAATGTGGACCTCAGAGACACGTCCAAATCATTCCAAAGTCTTGGACCTCTAGATGTGATATTAAATTGATGACCAGATGTTCGACAGAAAGGTAAATGAAGATTGCCACTATGCCTGGTTGCATATGAATGAAAATCAGAAGAAGAAATAAAGAAATTATGAAAGGTAAATGGAAGATCTTGTTTACTGTTGATAAACTTATGCACAAACAAGCATGAGTGAAAAACATTAAGTTTGTGAATGGGTAATATTGAATATTTCATAAAAAGAGGTGCAGATGGTTCGTGTCTACTAGACAGAGAGATCGTTCTTAAGAATCTTTTCTGGATTATCAGTAATTTGTTGAGGTAAGTTGGATAAGTTGCAGACCAGACAATATTGCAGTAATTCATATATGGAAATAGAAAACTATAATACAAAGTCAAGTGAGCAGAGGGATTGATCAGGGGACAAACCTTTTTCAGTATGCCAAGCATCTTCATTGATCTTTTGCAAACTTGATTAATATGATTCTTCCAATTTAGACCTTCATCCAAAACAACACCCAAAAATGTGGTGTGTGATACTTGAAGGATTTCAGTTCCGTCAATTGATATTTTGGCTTCTTCTTTTGCATAAGATTTATTTTTGTTGCAGAATATCATAAAGTTACATTTTTTTACATTGAGAGTTAGCTTATTGATCTGGAACCAATTTGAAACAGTTGATAATTCATCATTTACACTTGCGATGAGAGACTTGAAGTCATCATGAACAGCTATAAGACTAGTGTCATCAGCAAATAATAAGGGGAGAAGGTTATTACAAGACATAGGAAAGTCATTAATGTAAATTAAAAATAATAAAGGGCCCAAGATCGATCCCTGTGGAACCCCAAAAAGAATACTTGATTTAGTAGATGAGACACCATTTAAATAAACAAACTGCTCTCTATTATCCAGGTAATTGATCAACCAATTGAGGGCAACACCTTGGATTCCATATCTATTGAGTTTTGAAATTAGAATTTTATGGTTGACGGTATCAAATGCTTTGCTTAAATCAAGAAAAACACCAAGGGCAATTTTTTTTCCGTCCAGAGCTGAAGAAATGTTATTGACAAGTTCCAGCAATGCATGCTCAGTGGAATATTTCCTGCGAAAGCCATATTGATGGTTATACAGGATATTGTTAACAGCTAAGTGCTTGGAGATTCTTACATAAACCAATTTTTCCAAGATCTTTGAGAAACAGGGTAATATGGATATTGGACGATAGTTGCCAAAGTCCTTTGTGTTACCAGATTTAAATATTGGTATGACTTTGGCAATTTTGAGTTCTTGGGGGACAATACCAAACTGAAGAGATAAAGAAAGAAACCTTCCATAAGATAACTCAAGTCAGAAGCACACGTTTAAAGTCAGCTTCACATCGCTTCACATCATGTGTTTTCCTGCACGGGACAGCATCTCATCGCTGCCGAGCTGAGAGAGCGTCCGGAGTTCCATACCGCCACCTCGAGCCAAATGCAGTTACACTGAGTAAGAGTTCTCAGTTTCAGCCCGAGCCCGACGACGGAACCCGACCCGGCCCGACAGGCTTGGGCCGACAATTGATGCTAATTGGTCGGGTCGGGTTGTGGGCTCGCGGGCTTCAACTTACTAGTGTTGAGTTGGGTCGGGTTTGAGTTCTCAGGCCCGTTGAGAACTCTTAACGGACTGAGTTCTGATCCACACTGACAGCCGTTCACTCTGGCCATGGAAAGTCCTGAGGTGTGAACAAACCACGTAAACCATTTCCATCAAGCAGCAAGGTCTCCTCAATGTGCTTCTCAGTTTGTCACTCGCTCGCTTCTTTCGGCTTCCAAAGCAAGATGGACCTCTGGATGATGTCACCGGCTTGTTAAGACCGCGTTCTACAGTTTGGAAGGCAAAGCAGATGGGGCAGGTCTGACCGTCTGCCAGTAAATATGAACAACGCTCACAGGAGGTGTTGGTGCTTCTGCTGCCCACCAGCTGTAAGGACAGGGTGTGTGTGTGTGTGTGTGTGTGTGTGTGTGTGTGTGTGTGTGTGTGTGTGTGTGTGTGTGTGTGTGTGTGTGTGTGTGTGTGTGTGTGTGTGTGTGTGTGTGTGTGTGTGTGTGTGTGTGTGTGTGTGTGTGCGTGCGTGCGTGCGTGCGTGCGTGCGTGCGTGCGTGTGTGTGAGGGCCTGGGTAATCGACCGAAATAAATAACCAGTACCAGGAGGTAGCATCAAAACTTCTCCAGTCAAACGATACCTGCTTTCGATCCTTTTTGTACACGGATCTAGAAGGGGAAAAAAATCGATGGTTTTGCTCGCAGCCAATCACCACGAGCGTTCCTCGATTCAATGTGACGTGTGATTGGCCCACTACCGCAGCGGCTACAACCCATACTACAGTCTGTGGTGGTGAAGTCGAGCGCGGTTGGTGTCTTGACGGAGTTGGCAGTTCAGCGTGCCGCGACGCCAGCAAAAAGATTACAATTCACATGATGGGTATTGAATGAAGTATTCGATTGGTATTGGTCACTTTAAGGGTACTGGTATTGGTACTGGTACTGGTATTAGTACTGGTATTAGTACTGGTATCGTCATTTTTTTAAATGATTCCCAGCCCAGCCCTGTACTAGTGGGTCTATAGAGAACCTGTTGCTGCTGCTAGAGCTGTGTGTGTGTATGTGTGTGTGTGTGCGTGTGCGTGTGTGTGTGTGTTTGCAGCTAGGGCCGTAGGGACCGGAAGTGTATCATGGCGACACGCTGACCTCACCTCGGGAACAGGCAGTCCCTGTTCCTTCACTGCCTGTCCCACCCTTTGGACATGTACCGGCCTCCATGCCAACAAATGATGCAGGAACTCAGATACAGGTCCACGTGAGATACTCTGAATAGAGGGTGGGATCTAAACACACACACACACACACACACACACACACACACACACACACACACACACACACACTGAATGACTGTGATGTGAGGGTGTAACGCAGCTACCGCGACATAATTAGCAACCATTACAGAATTAGCAGCTGTTATGGTTTCATTGAGGCACCAGATGCTTTGGCTCGTTGTGTTTTGGAGATCAGGTCCACGTTGTGATGGAGAGCCAACGGATTCCAGTCAGTGAACTTTCCCAGTAGAGAGGAACAACAGATTAAGAACTAATTCACACGCTAACTGATGCATAAATATGTTGCTCTTTATAAGGGAAAACTCCCCCCGTACAGAAAAGGATTATTCAATATTTTTTAGCACACTTTAACATTATAGTGTGTGTGGTCATGTACTGTATGTATGCGAGGCAGCTGGGTTTGCGAGATCGCACGAGAAATCCATCGTTGCCACGCTGCGAGATTTGTGTTTGAATCCGTCCCAGCATGGCGCCAGAACCGTCAGCGGCGAGGCGGCTACGTGCGGCCTTTAGGTGTGACGATAGGGAGAAGCGAGCCTGTGATTAGACACATGGTTCATCCAATCACCTGCCAGGTATTTTCTGAAAGCGCCTGCCCTTTTCCAAACAGTTTCCAAGGATGAGTTCCCAGATATGGTTCTGTGTGACAAACCATCTGGCAACGTCAGGTTATGAGATTCCCATAGATAGATGACCATTGACCAAGTCTGTGATTGTTCCCAATTAACAAGCCGGGAAGTTTTCATTGTTCATGTGAAGTGAGTGAGTACTTAGCCCGGTGGGCCACGGTGGGTCGCGATGTGGCCACCATCACATTCAGGCAAAAAAAAAGAAAAAATCTGGGTTCTCCGATTCTCATGGTCATTATATTTCTCTTCCTCGTTCCACTTCATCTTTGACTGGGAGATGGAAGGAAGAGAGAATTATCATTAAAATATTATTGGTTTTCCTTGTGTGTAACATTGCCTCATATATTAGCTGCTGACCTCAGCTCTGGTAGGCCAAACAAGTAATGTTAGCTCGCTAGCCTAACCATCCCCAGCCAACAGCTGTAGCCACTTAGCTAGCCGGCTCTCCGGAGTAAAGCATCGTTTTCGAGATCACATTTTCCGAGAGTCAGACACATGATTATGGATCATATTTGGGCAAAATGAACCGAAGAAAATGACGAAATACAAAAAAAGGTCTACAGAAAATAATAAGTGAGTTTCTGCTCGACCAGTCAAATCCCCACAAGCGATGACTCTCGAGCGAAGCGATGTGGTCATGCTTGGCCTCCATGCCCTTATGGAACCATATTCCAATTATAACTGATGGACAATCCCAGTATTCTTCTCTACTTCTTCCATTAACCAGTAAGAGGACCTTCATGCTGGCTGTCCTCAGCCACCATCTGCAGCTCCAGCTGAGGTCACGCTGGAGCTGAGGTCCAGTCCTGCAGTCGGTAATGTACCACTGCCGCACAATGTCCATCATTGTCTAAATATCACCACTATTTTTAGAGGGAGAAGCGGGGAGGAGGGGGGGGGGGGCAAAAGAGTTTCCAGGGGTGTGTGTGTGTGTAATATGTGTGTGTGTGTCTATGTCAGAGATGCTCACAAGTCATTTTTTGCAAGTCCAAGTCAAGTCTCTCAAGTCTTTGAGTGGCAAGTCCAAGTCAAGTCTCAAGTCCCTATGTGGATGAGCCTTCCATCATCAGCTGCATGTCATCCGGTCTGCTTAGAACACTGCATAGCTAAAACGAAGGAAGCTGTATTATCCTCACTCCTTATCTATTAGAATACAGTAGCAGCAATGATTAGAGATGACATTAGTAGACATTTCCTTCATATTAATGCACCCAAAAAAATACAAAATAAAATAAAGAAAAATAAAGATTGTTCACAAGTCCCAAACCTTCAAGTCCAAGTCAAGTCTCAAGTCTTTGAGGACGAGTCTCAAGTCAAGTCTCAAGTCACTGTGTGTGTGTGACTTAAGGGGGACTCAAGTCCATGTCTCTAGTCCAAGTCCCCATCGCTGGTCTATGTCTGTGTATTTACATGTGTATTTACATGTGTATTTACATGATGTGTATTTACATGTGTATTTACATGATGTGTATTTACATGTGTATTTACATGTGTATGCGTAAATCCCTGTTTGTCGGACCCCTCCCTCGTTCAATCCGGCTACTGTTCTGTGACGGCTGGCAGACGGCCGGCAACCAGGAAGAGGAGGGGCTTCTGCTTAGAAAGCATCTCTTTGACTCCAGAAACCCCTGGTTTTTTTTTGTTTTTTTTGGGCCGGACGGCTAAAAATATCAGAAAAAGGGCCTTCTTGTGTGCAGCAGCAGATGTTGTGGAGGAGGTGGGTCTTCTCCTGCCACACAGGGGATTCGGGGCGAGGAAGAGGAAAGGGAAGGTTGTCCTTTTTCACCAGGGGATCCGCTTCTCTGCACGTGAGTGTGTGTTTCGTGCGTGCAATGTGTGTGTGTGCGAGCGTGCGAGTGTGTGTCTCAGCGCCAGGTAGTTGTTTACAAGCCACCGCCGGTTCTGTGGAAGCCGAGGCAGGTCTCAGCTGGTGGAGAGGCTCTGGACCGTCAGTTCCTGGGAAGCTGAGGCAGGTCTCAGCTGGTGGAGAGGCTCTCTAGGAGATAAAGTGGCTAAACTGAGGGATCTTGTCTGCTCATCACTAATTGTCACTATAGGTGGAGATGGAACCAGTTTGGTGAACTGTTCACTGTTTGACTGGGGAAATGTGAATGGACATGTGGGAGTGTGAGTGGACAGATGAATGGATCAAAATGTTATTTTAAATGTAACATCCTCTCAAGGAGCACTTTATTTGGATGGTCCAGAGTCTACAGAGGATTTGTAACATTTCAACAGTTTATTAGTTGACATTCAACAATTCAGCTGTTTGGTTTGTCTGCAGATGTTGTTTTAACTGCTTATTAGTTGAGATTCAACAAACAGATTCTGTTTGCGTCCCGTTCCACACACCTGATTCTCCTCACCAGGAGTTGTTCATGAATTGTTACGTCTACTAGGGGTGTAATGTTACAAAATTCATGTTCGGTTCGATATGACACACTGGTGTCACGGACGGTTCGGTATGTTTTTTTGATTCCGGCGAAAAAGTAGAAATGCCAGAGAAATTTCCTTGATTTGAAAATGTTTCAATTATTTATTTATTTATTTTACTTATTTATTTTATTATTTTCACAGTCTTTCAGTTTACAGCAATGTTTTTTTTCTCCACACCTTTCGTCTTTTTTTGTCTCAGTTTTACCTTACCCTGATATCCCTGTAGAAGACTTGCACTGCACCTAAAACGGTTCAATGCGAATATGCGTATTGTTCTGTTCATAATCAGTTAAACATCTTGTTAAACAGTTGAGTTGTTGAATGTCAACTAATAAAGCCGTTGAAACGTTAGAAATATTCTGTAGACCCTCTGTAGGCGGACGACTATCCAAATAAAGCTCCCTCCTTCTCTCATTCTCTTCTTCTTCTCTTGTGACTCTGGCGCTCTCTATCGCTCCCTCTGGCAGCAGGAGAGACCTCCACACACAGCTGATAGAGTTCCTTTTATTAGGTCAGAGAGACAGTTTTGAATAACACACACACGTCTTGTTACCAGAGGAGGACATTTTTCATCCATTAGGGCGGCGACAGTAATTACTATCCTGAGGTCTGGGCCCAGTCTCACAGGTTGTTTTTCACCCAGACTCCGGCAGCTGCTCTCTGCTTCCTCTGTTTAGTGCTGTAAACCTTCCTCCGCTGAGGCATGTTCTGCTCCTCCACTCCCATGCAGAGCTGAGCACTGTTTTTGGCTGGATAGCTCCACGCAGCCTGTGTGTGTGCGTACAGTACGTACAGCAGCGGTAGTCGTCGTGGAGTTCCCACCCGACCGTCTCTGCAAAAGGCTTAGCATTCGCACTGTACGATTTTCTAAATGATTCCTCTCGGGGCTTGTGTAACAGTACAGCAGCAGTGCCGCAGGCTTGTTAAAAAATAAATGTGGGACTGGAGTTTCCTGGCAGAACTCAGTAGAAGATGTCTGTGTTGGACTGACTGAGTAGGCAGCACAGGCTGTGTACCTCCTCTAGTAACAGCTACAACACAGAGCTGATGTTTTGCTGACGCACTTAAGCAGAGGGACTCAACATAACACGAGTTTAAATCTTTTCCCACATGACAAGAATCGGGGAAGATTCTGAGCTTGCGAGTGATGTTCTAAATGATGTTATATGTTTTGTGTATGTAAGAATATGTTACACCCCAATTACTGCTACATTGTGCATATTTGAAGAGTTTTGAAATGGAAAAACCCTCCAATATTGACTGCTGGCATCATGGCAGTTAAGCACATTATGGGTTAGTATTGACATTACATCTGTACTTATCTTAAGACATTTTCTCAGGAAAGGAGGGGACAATCGTGCTAATCTAACTACAGGGGTAGCCGGCGTTTGCATTTGACATTTTAGGCATTTCGTTGAAGGTCTTTGGCTATTGTCTTACATTACATTACATTACGTCATTTAGCATTTAGTGTTTTCCAGTCTCCGCCGAAAGATCGGCAGGGACTAGGAGAGTCGCGATCGGGATGAGCGACTTTTGAGCCCGCGTAGCGATGGATGGGACAGTCACTCAAGTCGAACGCTTATATAGGCCACCCTCGGCCCAAGTGATTGGTCACTGCCACAGCTCACTGTGAGGGCAAAGCGTGGACCAACAGCGCACGCACGGTTCACTGTTGCACGTCGTAAAAGTGGCACCTGCTACTTTCGTAGACGGCGACATCGGCACTAAGAACCTGAGAATCTAGAACGCTTGTTCAACTCCATCCATGACATCGACGGGGGCACGGTGGCTCAGTGGTAAGTGCTGTCACCTCACAGGGAGGGGAACTGGTTGGAATAGCGTGAACCTCCCACGTGCTATGTCCTACCGGTGAAGCTTCCCCCTGTCAGGTGAAAAGAAGCGGCTGGCTAACTGCCCATGTCTCGGAGGAAGCATGGAGCCAGTTTTCGGCTCTCCCCAGATCGGCAGAGGGTGGAGCAGCAACCAGGATAAATAAATTAAATTAGCACTAATGGGGGATCCAAATGGTATAAAAAAAAAAAAAAAAAAAAAAAAAACATGACATCGACGAGACCGAAAAGTGCTTAATTGGCCGTCACCTCACGGAAACCGCAGTGTGGCAGCTTATCCTGGTGCAGCACGTCCGTGATGAGAGCTTCCAGGGCAGCAGTGGCAGAGCGCTGTATCACTGTCTGACCATGATTGCGTGTGGTGGGCCTGCATGGCAGCCTTGATTGTGTCTGAAACAGGAGGAATGTGTCCATGCCTCTCCTCTATGTGTTTATCTCTCAGCCCACATCACCACTGCGCTCCACTCGCCAGTAATTGGGGTTGCTTTATTTAAACGCACCGTGGGCCCCGTGTGTATACTAGTGTGTGTGTGTGTGTGTGTGTGTGTGTGTGTGTGTGTGTGTGGTGTGTGTGTGGTGTGTGTGTGTGTGTGTGTGTGTGTGTGTGTGTGTGTGTGTGTGTGTGTGTGTGTGTGTGTGTGTGTGTGCTCACACACACTCTTACGACCAGTGTTGGGGGTAACTCATTACAAAAGTAGCATATTACATGTAATATATTACTTTTAGCAGTAACTCAGTAATATAACTTATTACTTATAGGATTTCAGTAATATTATACCAGTTACTTTGTCAAGTAACTCAAGTTACAAATTGAGTTAATAAAAAATAAAAATAAATAAAAGCACATACCTATTTAAATAAAGATACAATCATTCCCTAATCAAACGGTCTGTTTTTATGCAAATGACCACTATAGATGACATTAACAAAGGAGAAGATGTGTAACATTTTGAATTTTGGATTGTTTACACTGACTTCGAGGCGGTTGACATTATTTTTCGGGATGGTTCCGGGACAGCGATGTCATTCTGCTGCTGCTGTTGTTTTGGTAAAAGTAATGCAAAAGTAGTGTAATAAGTAACGAGTTACTCTACACAGACAGTAATATTGTAAAGTAACTTATTACTTTCAAATGAAAGTAACTAGTAATATGTAGTATATTACATTTTGAAAGTAACTTGCCCAACACTGCTTACGACTAGCATGCATGTTCATAGACGTGAATGAGCGTGTGCACAAAGTCACATGTGTGCATGCCTGGCAAACACACACAATGGCCACCACATAAGTGAGTGTGGGAAACGAGATCCACGCACAGACCCAAGCACTTGTATGTAGGCATAAAGTCTATGGGCTGCGGCTATAAGCTAACCGTTCAACTTCGACCTAGTTGTGGGTCTGTCTATCGGTTTGCAAGCTTCTAAGGTCCAATGACAGAAGAACGCTTGGTCTGGTGGTGGACAATTCCATACAGTGGTCTCGCGGCGTGTGCGTGTCAAGGTCTGGTATCTACTATATCTAGCAAGCTTGGTCAGTGGACCAATGTTGAAGAACCCCTAACTAAGGCCTAACGTCAAAAGTCATGTTTTTCTTCTCGTTCCTACAGTTAGACGTTTGAGCTTCACCGTGCAGAATGATGTCTGTGCACAGTTTGACACTAGAAGGCTGTTTCCACATTCGTCACAAATTTGGAAGCCAGTCCCTGTCCAATATTCAACTTACACAAGTGTGATGTGGAAACCTGAAGTCTCCAGTGCACATACACTGAGAATGGACTTTATATCTTGTGTCCAGCAGGGAAACTCTTTAGATGAAATATATTTGCAATTTTGCATATATTCATAAACTCTGGACTTTTATTTAATGAGGGAGAAGGAGTAGATGTCATTTTAAGGATTTTATTTTTTAACAAGATAATTAAACTTTTTTGTGGGGCGGAAATCATGCCAGACACAAATTATGATTCAACGTAGAGTATTTTACATCCGTCTTAAAACGTGACTTTAGGGGGTCTTTGAGGCAGTGGGACTGAGGGGCCGAGGGAGGAGGACGTGAGGTTAGCTCAAACGGGTCATGAGGCGAGGCGAGGGGGCGCTTGTTTTGTACCGCTTCAGGAGAGGGTGGACTCTCAGACTGGCAGAAAGGAAAGGACAAGGCCAAGTGAGGGATTCATGAAAATACAGGATTAAGATAAGATAACATGAAACCTGAATGGTCCCTGACCTGGGAGGAAATTAGATAGTTACTGCAGCAAATAGTAATAGGATACAGCAAAGACAAATACAATAGAAATAAGAGTAGGGGAAAAAAAGGACGGGTTATTAAACTTTGACAACACTACTCGGACCTAATAAGTCGAAATATTTGAGTGAAAAGTACCAAGATATAGGAACGACGTGTGCTGGCTGTGCAGGATAACAGCAGTCGAATATACTGAGACACAAATGAATGAAAAGTATACGACTTGAAAATATTCAATTTCCCAAAGCAAACACCGATTCAGAGAAGTGCAGTCGCTCCCCCAACCACCATATTACATAACACACATCACCTAACCAACCCACTCACTCAGTCCACCTCCAGGCAGGGTGCTGTGCTGCTGCTGGACGCGGCTGGCAGAGAGCGATGCCAGGCAGGCAGGCAGGCAGGCAGCTGTCCAAACAGCGTCCGGTCCCTATAGGACACCGTCAGACCAGGAGGATAATGGAGAAGTGTGCAAACAGCTAAGTCTTTTTTTTGTTACCGAGGAGGAAAAGCACACAGAGGAAACAAAACACCCTTTATGTTGTTGGTATCAGTTTAATTTCCCAAAGCCTTGACAACGCCGTGTGACAGAGTAGAGTGACAGTGTGACAGAGTGGAGTGACAGTGTGACAGAGTGGAGTGACAGTGTGACAGAGTGGAGTGACAGTGTGACAGAGTGGAGTGACAGAGTAACAGAGTGGAGTGACAGTGTGACAGTGTGGAGTGCCAGAGTGGAGTGACAGTGTGCTAGAGTGGAGTGACAGTGTGACAGAGTGGAGTGACAGTGTGACAGAGTGGAGTGACTGAGTGGAGTGACAGTGTGACAGAGTGACAGAGTGGAGTGACAGTGTGACAGAGTGGAGTGACTGAGTGGAGTGACAGTGTGACAGAGTGGAGTAGTATGTCGGTAGTGCAGTGGTAGATTCCCTGCATACCAACATGAGGGTCGCATGTTTGAGCCCCCGTGTTACTAGGCACAATTGGCCATGTGTGCGGGTGGATCTACTTCCATCTTCTCCCGAATTGTACTTGGCCAATTTCCCCCTGCTGTCCCCCGGTCGTTGCTCCACCCCCTCTGCCGATCTGGAGGAGAGTTGTAGACCAGCACATGCTTCCTCCGATACATGTGCAGTCGCCCCCTGCTTTTTCCCCCCCTGGCAGTGAGGAGTTTCACCGGCAGGACGTTGTGCGTGGGAGGATCATGCTATTCCCCCCAGTTCCCCTCCCCCCATGAACAGGCGCGAGAGGAGGCACCAGTGCAGCGACCAGGACACAAACCCTTCATCCTGCTTCCCACCCTCAGACACGGCCATTTGTATCTGTAGGAATGCGCGACCGAGCCGGAAGTACCTAGCCTGGTAAACCAGCCCGTCACGTGAACTCACATTTCATTTGGTTCTGCGTGTCGGTCTGGCCCCGACTCTTCACCCAGTCTTTAGCAGGGGCGGGAGCATGGGCGGGCGTAGTTGCCTTGACAGACAACTCCTTCAGCCAATCAGCGTCAGATCCAGTCAAACCCAAATCCACTCGGGAGAATGGCAAAAACATCTTTTCTGCCGAGAAACTCTGCGGTTGCGGCGATACTCCTGTACTTGTCTAATTGTTTTTATTTAGTCTATTTCTGCAATAACTGCACTTTATGGCTGTTTAAACTAGACCAACGCTGACAATACTGCTCGAGACGATCAGGCAAGGAGGTGGTCATTATTGTTTTGTTAGTGCAGTGCTAGTGGCGTTCCTGATTGGCCAACTTGCGCTGTCAATCACAGCGCAGTCGCTAATTGGCTCTTCCGCTCTGCAGCTTCTGCTAAACCCCCCCACTGGCTTTGGGGCCAGACCGTCACGCAGAACCAAATGAAATGTGAGTTCACGTGACGGGCTGGTTTACCAGGCTAGGAAGTACCGCTACCGGGAATTGAAGCCCAGGTCTCCGCGGTGGTTGGCGAGTAATTTGACCTCTCCACTACCCAGAAACCCCGGGAGCGAGCAGTTTGTGGCATATCTATCCCAGCTTCTCTGCATGACGCTGCACATAAGTGAGCGCTCACATGCCCTCACCTCCCCCACCCCCTCCTCCCTCCCATAGGCATCCATGTGTGAAACATGCTAAGCTATCCCGCTACTTAGCCTTTGGTCGTTAGCGTTCTCATGTTCAAAGCCTCCAGAGACTCACGTCAGGCCCAGTCATCTGTGCAGCTGATCCCATGTTGGGAAACAAAGAGGCACTCTGGGCGGGAATGGCTAACACACGCGCGCGCGCGCGCACACGCACACACACACACACACACACACACACACACACACACAAGGGAGAGAGACATACTTTTTCTTTAGTTTCTTTCTCTCTCTCCCTTACCCAGACACACGTAGAGAAATAGAGATGAACACACTCTTCTCCAGACATGCACACACGTGCACACACACACACACACACACACGGGCACACACACATGGGCACACACACACACACACACACACACACACACACACACACACACACTCAGGATTATAGTGGGGTATGGGTGGGCGGCAGCCTCAAGGATTATGACTGGAAGACAGTTACACAACCAGTACAGAAGTTCAACAGACAGAGTGGGAGTGCAGAATAGATACACACATACGATACAAATTATGTCACACAAATAATATACAAATAATGTCTGTATCTATGACCGCAAGCAGCAATACATGGATCAGGAGATATCACACACATGTTGGACATGAGCCTCCATGCAGACATACCCCAAAATACGCTCTGCTCTTCTTCACCTCATACATACCGGTTAGAGCTGACAACTCTAAGCTCCTGCTATTAAATAGTCCAATAACTCACAAGCTGCTTCTTCTTCTTCTTCTTCTTCTTCTGCTTCTTCTTCTTCTTCTTCTTCTTCTTCTTCTTCTTCTTCTTCTTCTTCTTCATCTTCTTCTTCTTCTTCTTCTTCTTCTTCTTCTTCTTTCTTTCTTTCTTTCTTTCTTTCTTTCTTTCTTTCTTGTGCGTCTTGTTTTCATCCTGTCAGAAGTGTATGGAGGGTTACCATTAGGGCTTCAACTCTTGCCAAGTCAAAGCGTCGGACACGGGCCGGGCAGACACGGGCCGGGTCAGACACGGGCCGGGTCAGACACGGCCGGGTCAGACACGGGTCAGACAGGGATTCTTGACAGGGTGTGCTGGAGAGTGGGGCGGGCTGCCTCAGCGCGTCTGGTCATGTTCCTGGGCTTTCTAACGGGAGCGTAAATCTTCTTCTGTGTTTCTTGCAGACGGGGAAGGGAGAGCCCCACGTCTTCAAGGAGAAGACCTTCAAGAAGAAGCGGCAGTGCGGCGTGTGTCGGCAGTGCGTCGACAACGTGGGCTCCTTCTGCAGAGGTAAACAACCCACAGTCATTTTTTTACAAGTCCAAGTCAAGTCTCAAGTCTTTGAGCTCAAGTCCAAGTCAAGTCTCAAGTCTCTTATGGATGAGCGTTCTATCATCTGCTGCATGCCATCCGGTCTGCTTAGAACACGGCACAGATAAAACTAAGGAATTCAAAGCATGTACTGTATTATCCTCACTCCTTATCTATTAGAATACAGTAGCAGCAATGATTAGAGATGACATTAGTAGATATTTAAAGCACCACAAAAATTACAAATAAAAAATAAAGATTGTTCACAAGTCCCAAACCTCAAGTCCAAGTCAAGTCTCAAGTCTTTGAAGGAGGAGTCTCAAGTCAAGTCTCAAGTAGTCTCGCTGGCCAGCCTCCTCTCCCTTCCGTCCGAGGAGTCTGGCACCGCAGGTCTCCATAACTGGGATAAACCCTCTCCTGCTCTACTCTGCTCTCCCATTCGAGCGACTGTTTCCACTCCCGGCTTATTACAAGCACTGTCATTGGCTCCGACCATGTCAATCAGAGCGGCTTCCGCTCCCTCCTCCCTGTGTGTCGCTGTAAATAGTGCCCTGCCGCCGCAGTGAAAACAACAACGCTAACTAGCTAGCAAGCTAACGGCAGAAACCTACACGCTAGCTCGTTGCTACACGCTGAAAACGGCAAGTTGGATTGTTTGAAACTATTTTCCAAGGGCACTGCCACTAAGCGCCCATCCCAATCCCACTATGGAGACCTGTGGCGCCAGACTCCTCGGACGGAAGGGAGAGGAGGCTGGCCAGCGAGAAGTCTCAAGTCACTGTGTGGGTGACTTAAGTGCGACTCAAGTCCAAGTCCAGGGGGGTACGGTGGCGCAGTGGTAAGCGCTGTAGCCTCACAGCTCGAAGGTCGTGGGTTCGATTCCCACCTGGGACGCTGTGAACGCTGAAGGAATGCGTGCCTGTCCGCATGTCCTCGAGTGCCCACCGCCCGGGTGGGGTCAGCAAAAAGGGCCTTTCTGTGTGGAGTTTGCATGTTCTCCCCGTGCCTCCCGGGGGTTTCCTTCATATAGGAACCCCTTCACCAAAAACATGCAATATCCTGGTTGCTAATGTGGTGCCTCCTCTGGTCGTTCGGGGGCGCCTGTTCGGAGGGAGGGGAACTGGTTGGAATAGCGTGATCCTCCCACGTGCTATGTCCTACCGGTGAAGCTTCCCCTGTCAGGTGAAAAGAAGCAGCTGGCTAACTGCCCATGTCTCGGAGGAAGCATGGAGCCAGTTTTCGGCTCTCCCCAGATCGACAGAGGGTGGAGCAGCAACCGGGATAAATAAATAAAAAAATTAGCACTAATGGGGGATAAAAATTGGATAAAAAATCGCTCTGTTGTGTACAATTAAAGCCCCCTCAGACTCAGCAACTTCTGGCCACAACTTCGCTGTTGCAGACGAACATTTTTGTGTTGTGGTCAAATTCTTTGGTCGTGCATGATAATGATGATGATATGCAGTCTTGATTGGTTCATTTGGGATATGGGTCAGGGGGGGGGGGAAGCAGCCAGGTGCCACTTTGTCAAATTCGAGGCTCCAAAAAACGTCTGACATAGTTATTTTTTGGCGTTATGCGGTTAGGACGACTCTGTTCCTCGGACCGGCCGAGATGACGATGACAGTGTGCGAGAGCAGATGTGAACGATGAAGATGTTGGACCAGGGAAGAAAGTCTCATAGGTGAACAAAGGACAAAGGACGTAGGGTGGCTCGACACGGATGATGTCGAGCTTTGTAACTTCGCACAGCCTGGCATGCAGCACATACAACATGAGACAATCAAAAACAGACAGTCTAAAGTTAGAACAAGCCGCTAAACTCAGCGCATCAAATGGAGGAAATTAATCTTGGATGCCGAGTATAAATAACAGGATAGTTGAATGAAAACAGTGATCATTTTGTGTCCTTTCTTCCCTCCCTCTCTCCCTCTTCCTTTCTGCCCTGGTACAACTCTCTCCCTCCCTCCCTCTCTCCCTCTTCCTTTCTGCCCTGGTACAACTCTCTCTCCCTCCCTCTCTCCCTCCCTCCCTCCCTCTCTCCCTCTCTCCCTCTTCCATTCTGCCCTGGTACAACTCTCTCTCCCTCCCTCCCTCTCTCCCTCCCTCTCTCTCTCCCTCTTCCATTCTGCCCTGGTACAACTCTCTCTCCCTCTCTCCCTCCCTCCCTCCCTCCCTCCCTCTCTCTTCCATTCTGCCCTGGTACAACTCTCTCTCCCTCCCTCCCTCCCTCCCTCTCTCTTCCATTCTGCCCTGGTACAACTCTCTCTCCCTCCCTCCCTCCCTCCCTCTCTCCCTCTTCCATTCTGCCCTGGTACAACTCTCTCTCCCTCCCTCCCTCCCTCCCTCCCTCTTCCATTCTGCCCTGGTACAACTCTCTCTCCCTCCCTCCCTCCCTCCCTCCCTCTTCCATTCTGCCCTGGTACAACTCTCTCTCCCTCCCTCCCTCCCTCCCTCTCTCCCTCTTCCATTCTGCCCTGGTACAACTCTCTCTCCCTCCCTCCCTCCCTCCCTCCCTCTTCCATTCTGCCCTGGTACAACTCTCTCTCCCTCCCTCCCTCCCTCCCTCCCTCTTCCATTCTGCCCTGGTACAACTCTCTCTCCCTCCCTCCCTCCCTCCCTCCCTCTTCCATTCTGCCCTGGTACAACTCTCTCTCCCTCCCTCCCTCTCTCCCTCTCTCCCTCTTCCATTCTGCCCTGGTACAACTCTCCCTCTCCCTCTCTCCCTCCCTCCCTCTCTCCCTCCCTCTCTCCCTCTCCCTCCCTCCCTCCCTCCCTCCCTCTCTCCCTCCCTCTCTCCCTCTCTCTCCCTCCCTCTCTCCCTCTCCCTCCTCTCATTCTTCTCTTCTTAGTATGCAAGACAGCCACTCACAGGAAATGCGAGGCCAAGGTAAGGATCCACGTCAGCACCATACTGTCAACTGTGTTGCCGTTGTGTCAGAAAAGGACTAAATGCATTGATGTATTATTGAGAACACTGCCTTTAGCCTGGGTTGGAGAATGATATATTTGTTGTTTACCCACATGAATGCAACCTTATAGAAGTTTTGTCACTTCTGAAACAGAAAATGTACCTTTCTTCAAGGCATTCTCTATAGCAGTGATTCTCAAATGGGGGTCCGGGGACCCCCGGGGGTCCTTGAGGGGGTTCCAGGGGGTCCCCAGCCAAAAGGGGGGTCATTTATTTTCGCTATAATTCCATTCATAAGTAACACAATGACTATTTTGGTCATGGGTTTTATACACTTTCTGTAGTAAAACATCTAAAAGCATCAATCTTATTATCATATGGGGGACCGTGGGACAAAATCCTATCAAATGGGGGTCCGTGGTCTAATCTTTGTCACTTTAGGGGTCCCTCATGTGAAAAGAATTTGAGAACCACTGCCCTATAGGACACATCCAGATAGGTTTAAGTCAACGATAAGGATGTATGGGAAAAGAAATGGATTATGAGTTCGCTAAATTCTGAAATGGAGTAGTATTCTGCGTATGACTTAGTGGGTTGTTATGCTACAGGAGTGTGAAAAGGACTCATGACATTTGCAGTATGAGAGCAGAAGTGACTGAGGTGTCTGCTAATATGAAGGCCGCTCTGTTGCATTCCTCCAGGGCCTCGCCCAGCGCCACACTGCTGCCTCTGTGAAAGGCTCATTGATGGAGGGAGGGTAGAATGAACAGACGGAGGGGCGAGGTGAAGGGTGAGGTGAGGGGGGAGGTGAGGGGGGAGAATGCCAGGGCAGCCGTGGCCGGAGGGGTGAAGAGGGGGAGACTTGGAAGGGCGCCCGCCGCGGGCGAGGGGAGCGGGCGCCATGCGTCACTGTGGGGCGAAGACGTGTGGCAGCAGAGACAAGCCTGGCTCCTCTGCCGTCCCTCCAGCTTTTATCTGAGCTAGGCTTGTCAAAAGTATCCATAGTATCGAAACGTATCAATACTGACTATTTGAATCGGATACAATACTCATTTGCAACAGGTATCGATAAGTATCAATACTAAAAATTTGAAATGGATACAATACTCATTTGCAACAGTTTTGATAGCATCAGTGCTTTCTTTGAATGAAAAACCACAGATTTTTCCCTCCCTATCATTGGTGGTTATCTGTTGCTTCAACAAGCTAAACGTGTTCTGATGTCTAGAGCAGGGCTAATCTGCTGTCTAAATTCAAAGTTTGATCAGGCCTAGATTATGGATTCTGTCCGTCCATCTGTCTCACTTTATTTTTATGCCTCTTGATGTGTCCCCCGCCCCTTCCCGTGGTATCGAAAATGGTATCGAGTATCGATATTTTCCTGGGTATCGGTATCGAAGTAGACTTGCCATAATGGGTTGTCTCCTCAGGTGGATGATTTCGTATTGGTTTCTTTGATTCTGGATTATTCTTTTGATCATAATATTAGATCATGAACTAGACACTGAACTAGTCAGTTTTGAAAAAAGAATTGTTGATTTGATTGACTTCTGACTTTGACTTGATCTCCACTTCTCAATATGTTAACGTACAGATTATTATTGCTATTTTGAAAACCCTTGTGCCGCACTATAGGGCAAATGTGTCCCTTTTTGAGTGAAACCCTTGAAATGTAGAGTATCTGATCATACAAAACGACAGAGTGGTAAGTAACGTCGGACTAATTGTATCCACGGATGTCAACGGCCGTAGAAGTTGAATACACAAAGGACCAGCATGTTGTTCGATAGCCTCGTAGCTCGTCTGATGTCTGGTTGTTGTTGGTAGTTTAGACGGTGATATCCATCGCTTTGGCGCAGGAAGGGAGCGGTCAGATAAAGCAGGGCGTGGGAGTCTGGCTGCACTGACCATCTCAGCTGTTATCTAACCTCGTGAGGGGGTGGGGGTGTTGAGACAGGACACAATTGCAAATGATGACGTGCATCTCCCTCGTTGACAGAAGATTTTAAACGCGCCGACAACAATTTGGCCACCACATCATGCCATTGCGCATGAGGGTGACTATTTATAGTCTCAGTTCAAACAACAGCTTGCCCAACAGCTCTCTCTGTGCAAATTATTACAGTTACGGTTTGTAAGGACATTTTAAAATTGTTCTCTACATTGTAGCGAGCCAATGCTATCGTTAGAACGATTTGTTTCAGAAGTAAACATAACTCTCCATTGTCATACTTCGTTAATAATAATAATAATAATCGTTGTCATTGAACATTTATTACCGTATCGTATCGTGGTTGTATTGAATTATGAAGCCTATTCACCTTATATTGCTTCCAACACAGGGGTCAGCCAGTTACTTCCTATTGTGTTTACACTTCCTGTGACAGTACAGTTACTAGTGAGCAGGTAAACCAGACGGTGTTTTGAACAGGAAGTCATAACACAACTGGGTCAAGTGGGCGGGGCTACATAAGGTGAATAACACATATTGAATCGAGTGTAGGAAATTTAAAACAATATTTTGGGGGCAGATTTTGCCCCCACGGTCTAAAAAATGGGGGCATTTACACAATTTTGGGGGCACTTAAAAAAAGTATTTACTGCATAAAATTGCTAAAGCGTAGTGTTGAGTGTGTGTTAGAGATAGAAATTAAATTAATTGATTTTTTTTTTTATAGAAATCTTGGGGCAATTTCTTGCCCCTGGATCACGGTTTTTAGGGGCATTCTGAGATTTCTTGGGGGCATTTTTGCCCTTACCCCTGGCTAAATTCCTACACTGAACCAGTGTTATTTAGTTCAAGGCATTTTCCCACTTGTAGCTACTTCACATTTGGCAGTTATTAACTAGAACATCGTGTTCTTGAATGAGACAGACCAAATGATCTCTCTACCCCCCCTCTGTCTGTTTGAGCATATTGACTGGACACATCTGGAGGTCTGCTCCCTGTCATCTGTGAGCCCTCCTGTTCTTCTCAGCAGGAATCTATTGAGGTCCCACAGCCGGGCTGGTGTTGCTGTAAGCCTGGTGACAAATCAAAGCGTTAACCACACCGCCCTGTACATCCCGTCAGCGGCTCTTCTCCAGTTCTCTGGAAAACCACCCCCTCAACGTTTCCTCAACTTCCTCCCCACAAACAAAGAAGAAGTGTCTGTCAATCTGACTGGCTGGGCTTTCTTCACCTTCTTTCCTGCTCTATTCTCTGCTTCCTCTGTACAGTTCATGTAAAAGTGAAAAGTATTTTTGCTAGGGATGCCCCGATCCACTTTTTTCACTTCCGATCCGATTTCCGATACCCGAATTGGATATCTGCCGATACCGATATTATGCCCATACCAATATTTTTCTTGAATATACAGTAGCCTATAGGCAAAGATTTGGCCAATTCAAAAACAATTTTTAAATATACCTTGCAAAAAGCAGACAAAATTAAGAAAATATACAAGGCAAAGAATGATACTATTATACATGGGCAAATTCCAGCCAGCGCTGCAATTGCAAAAAAAAAAAAACGGATCGGATTTTTTCTCTCGATCCGATCCGATCCGTGAATTAGTGCCAATATCGACACCCGATACCGATATTGGATCGGATCGGCCCCATCCCTAGTTTTTGCCTCTCTCTTTGTCTCTCTCTGTTTTTCTCTATCTCTGTCTCGCTTTTCCTCTCTCTGCCTCCCTGTCTCTCTCTGTCTCTCTCCCTCTCTCTCTCTCTGTCTGTCTGTCTCTCTCTCTCTCTCTCTCTCTCTCTCTCTCTCTCTCAATTCAATTCAAAGGGCTTTATTGGCATGATAAGGTGCATCTTATATTGCCAAAGCATACATTAGCAACACTTAGCAATTACAAAGAGTCAAAAACAGAAAACAAGACATTTTGTTACTCAGTAACATAAATCACAAAATCTGAAGATATACAAAGAGGAAGAGAAAAGAAAATTAAATGGAATGTGATGTGATGAGATAGAATATAATAGAAGACTATTGTTGACCGGAATCTATTCAGAATAATAACAAAACTAATAAACAGGCAGTTAAATGGTGATAGTGCAAATAGTGAGCAATTACAGTATATTACAAAAACAAAACAAAGCAAAAAAGAATAAAATATAATAGAATAAGATAAAATAAAATATTAGTGTTGATCAAAAAACCTATTTG